>NC_041395.2:91895353-91997853 GCF_900747795.2 Erpetoichthys calabaricus
ACAAATCAATAGGGCTGTTTGGCTTTTAAGTATGCGAAGCACCGGGGCACAAAGCTGTTGAAGGCGGCAGCTCACACCCCCTCCTTCAGGAGCAGAGAGAGAGAGAGATAAAAACAAACAACCAAAAATCAATACATGCCCTTTGTGCTTTTAAGTATGCGAAGCACCGTGCAGCATGTCGCTTAAAGGAAGCAGCAGCACAGAAAGGAGCAAAGTGAAGATAATCTTTCAGCATTTTTTGACGAGCGTCCGTATCGTCTAGGTTTGCGAACAGCCCCCCTGCTCAATCCCCCTATGTCAGGATCAGAGAAAGTCAGCCCAAGAGAGAGAGAGAGAAAAGTACGTTGGGTAGCTTCTCAGCCATCTGCCAATAGCGTCCCTTGTATGAAATCAACTGGGCAAACCAACTGAGGAAGCATGTACCAGAAATTAAAAGACCCATTGTCCACAGAAATCCGTGAACCAGCAAAAAATCTGCGATATATATTTAAATATGCTTACATATAAAATCCGCGATGGAGTGAAGCCGCGAAAGGCGAAGCGCGATATAGCGAGGGATTACTGTATATGTATGAATGTATATATGTATGTATATGTATGTACGTATATATGTATGAATGTATATGTATGTATGTATATATATGTATATGTCTATATGTATATATGTATATATATATATGTACAGTGGAACCTCGGTTCACGACCATAATTCGTTCCAAAACTCTGGTCGTGAACCGAAGCAATTTCTCCCATAGGATTGTATGTAAATACAATTAATCCGTTCCAGACCGTACGGACTGTATGTATATATGTATATATATATATATATATATATATATATATATATATATATATATGTATATTTTTTAGTTTTTAAGCACAAATATAGTTAATTACACCATAGAATGCACAGCGTAATGGTAAACTAAATGTAAAAACATTGAATAACACTGAGAAAACCTTGAACAACAGAGAAAACTAACACTGCAATAGTTCGCGCTATAGTGCTAGGAACTGCTCGCTAAAAACACTTTTTTTAATGAGTTTTAAGCACAGGGGAAAAAATGAACATTTGAAAAATCCATAATTTAATAAACCACCAAGAAAAGTAACATTGCAACAATGCAGGCTACGAACCGATCACTGTAAATAGAACTGAAAACAAAAACACGCCTTATCTACCTTATGCGTCCCTCGCTCGCTCGCTCTCTCTCTCGCGCCTGTGTGTGTGCGTCTCTCTTTTGCGAGCCTGGAGCGCCTGTGTGTGTGTGTCTCTCTAGCGCGCTCCTGTGTGTATGCGCGCCTCTCTCTACCACGCTTGTGTGTGTGTGCGTGCGTCTCTCTTTTGTGAGCCTGGAGCGCCTGTGTGTGTGTGTCTCTCTAGCGTGCTCCTGTGTGTGTGCGCGCGCCTCTCTCTCCCGAGCCTGTGTGTGTGTGCGTGCTTTTGCGAGCCTGGAGCGCCTGTGTGTGTGTCTCTCTAGAGCGCTCCTGTGTGTGTGCGCGCGCCTCTCTCTCGTGCTCCTGTGTGTGTGCGTGGCTCTCTCTGTCTTGCGCTGCCTGTGTATGTGCCTCTGTCTCTCACGCTGCCTTTCTCTCGCGCTGCCTCTTTGTGTGTGAGAGTGTGTGTGTGTGTGCGTGCCGTGCTCTCTCGCTCTCTCTCTTGCTCGCTGCACAGGGAGAGACTGAATATGTACAAACCGAAAGAGAACCTGGCTTGTTCATATACCGAGTGTGTGGTCGTGAACCAAGGCAAAAGTTTGGCGAACTTTTTGGTCGTAAACCGAGTTGTACGTGTACCGAGACGTTTGTGAACCGAGGTTCCACTGTATATGTATATACAGTGCATCCGGAAAGTATTCACAGCGCATCACTTTTTCCACATTTTATGTTACAGCCTTATTCCAAAATGGATTAAATTCATTTTTTTCCTCAGAATTCTACACACAACACCCCATAATGGAAACGTGAAAAAAGTTTACTTGAGGTTTTTGCAAATTTATTAAAAATAAAAAAATTGAGAAAGCACATGTACATAAGTATTCACAGCCTTTGCCATGAAGCTCAAAATTGAGCTCAGGTGCATCTTGTTTCCCCTGATCATCCTTGAGATGTTTCTGCAGCTTAATTGGAGTCCACACAGTTGACAGTTCAGGTCAGAGCACAAACCAGGCATGAAGTCAAAGGAATTGTCTGTAGACCTCCGAGACAGGATTGTCTCGAGGCACATATCTGGGGAAGGTTACGGAAAAATTTCTGCTGCTTTGAAGGTCCCAGTGAGCACAGTGGCCTCCATCATCCGTAAGTGGAAAAAGTTCAAAACCACCAGGACTCTTCCTAGAGCTGGCCGGCCATCTAAACTGAGCGATCGGGGGAGAAGGGCCTTAGTCAAGGAGGTGACCAAGAACCCAATGGTCACTCTGTCAGAGCTCAAGAGATCCTCTGTGGAGAGAGGAGAACCTTCCAGAAGGACAATCATCTCTGCAGCAATCCACCAATCAGGCCTGTATGGTAGAGTGGCCAGTCGGAAGCCACTCCTTAGTAAAAGACACATGGCAGCCCGCCTGGACTTTGACAAAAGGCACCTGAAGGACTCTCAGACCATGAGAAAGAAAATTCTCTGGTCTGATTAGACAAAGATTGAACTCTTTGGTGTGACTGCCAGGTGTCACGTTTGAAGGAAACCTGGCACCATCCCTACAGTGAAGTATGGTGGTGGCAGCATCATGCTGTGGGGATGTTTTTCAGCGGCAGGAACTGGGAGACTAGTCAGGATAAAGGGAAAGATGACTGCAGCAATGTACAGATTCATCCTGGATGAAAACCTGCTCCAGAGCACTCTTGACCTCAGACTGGGGCGACGGTTCATCTTTCAGCAGGACAACGACCCTAAGCACACAGCCAAGATATCAAAGGAGTGGCTTCAGGACAACTCTGTGAATGTCCTTGAGTGGCCCAGCCAGAGCCCAGACTTGAATCCGATTGAACATCTCTGGAGAGATCTTAAAATGGCTGTGCACCGACGCTTCCCATCCAGCCTGATGGTGCTTGAGAGGTGCTGCAAAGAGGAATGGGCGAAACTGGCCAAGGATAGGTGTGCCAAGCTTGTGGCATCATATTCAAAAAGACTTGAGGCTGTAATTGCTGCCAAAGGTGCATGGACAAAGTATTGAGCAAAGACTGTGAATACTTATGTACATGTGATTTCTCAGTTTTTTTATTTTTAATAAATTTGCAAAAACCTCAAACTTTTTTCACATTGTCATTATGGGGTGTTGTGTGCAGAATTCTGAGGAAAAAAATGAATTTAATCCATTTTGGAATAAGGCTGTAACATAACAAAAGGTGGAAAAAGTGATGCGCTGTGAATTCTTTCCGGATGCACTGTATATATGTATGTATATGTATGTATATATATATATACGTATGTATATGTATGTGTTTGTATATATGCATATATATATATATATATATATATATATATATATATATATATAATATAATATAAAATCTTCATTTGGATCTTGATCTTTGTTTGTCCGCGAATGACTTAGAAGAAGAAGCACTAGATGGCAGTAGAGAGAAGCTAAAACATTAGCTTTAAATTAACTAATCTTTATCTTTATATATAACTAGCAAAATACCCGCGCTTCGCAGCGGAGAAGTAATGTGTTAAAGAGGTTATGTAAACATATATATACATATACATATATATACATATCTACATATACACATATCTACATATACATATATATACATACATATACACATCCACATCCACATATACATATATATATATATATATATATATACAGTAGTGTGAAAAACTATTTGCCCCCTTCCTGATTTCTTATTCTTTTGCATGTTTGTCACACAAAATGTTTCTGATCATCAAACACATTTAACCATTAGTCAAATATAACACAAGTAAACACAAAATGCAGTTTGTAAATGGTGGTTTTTATTATTTAGGGAGAAAAAAAAATCCAAACCTACATGGCCCTGTGTGAAAAAGTAATTGCCCCCTGAACCTAATAACTGGTTGGGCCACCCTTAGCAGCAATAACTGCAATCAAGCGTTTGCGATAACTTGCAATGAGTCTTTTACAGTGCTCTGGAGGAATTTTGGCCCACTCATCTTTGCAAAATTGTTGTAATTCAGCTTTATTTGAGGGTTTTCTAGCATGAACCGCCTTTTTAAGGTCATGCCATAGCATCTCAATTGGATTCAGGTCAGGACTTTGACTAGGCCACTCCAAAGTCTTCATTTTGTTTTTCTTCAGCCATTCAGAGGTGGATTTGCTGGTGTGTTTTGGGTCATTGTCCTGTTGCAGCACCCAAGATCGCTTCAGCTTGAGTTGACGAACAGATGGCCGGACATTCTCCTTCAGGATTTTTTGGTAGACAGTAGAATTCATGGTTCCATCTATCACAGCAAGCCTTCCAGGTCATGAAGCAGCAAAACAACCCCAGACCATCACACTACCACCACCATATTTTACTGTTGGTATGATGTTCTTTTTCTGAAATGCTGTGTTCCTTTTACGCCAGATGTAACGGGACATTTGCCTTCCAAAAAGTTCAACTTTTGTCTCATCAGTCCACAAGGTATTTTCCCAAAAGTCTTGGCAATCATTGAGATGTTTCTTAGCAAAATTGAGACTTTCCGTAATGTTCTTTTTGCTTAACAGTGGTTTGCGTCTTGGAAATCTGCCATGCAGGCCGTTTTTGCCCAGTCTCTTTCTTATGGTGGAGTCGTGAACACTGACCTTAATTGAGGCAAGTGAGGCCTGCAGTTCTTTAGACGTTGTCCTGGAGTCTTTTGTGATCTCTCGGATGAGTCGTCTCTGCGCTCTTGGGGTAATTTTGGTCGGCTGGCCACTCCTGGGAAGGTTCATCACTGTTTCATGTTTTTGCCATTTGTGGATAATGGCTCTCACTGTGGTTCGCTGGAGTCCCAAAGCTTTAGAAATGGCTTTATAACCTTTACCAGACTGATAGATCTCAATTACTTCTGTTCTCATTTGTTCCTGAATTTCTTTGGATCTTGGCATGATGTCTAGCTTTTGAGGTGCTTTTGGTCTACTTCTCTGTGTCAGGCAGTTCCTATTTAAGTGATTTCTTGATTGAAACAGGTGTGGCAGTAATCAGGCCTGGGGGTGGCTACGGAAATTGAACTCAGGTGTGATACACCACAGTTAGGTTATTTTTTAACAAGGGGGCAATTACTTTTTCACACAGGGCCATGTAGGTTTGGATTTTTTTTAACCCTAAATAATAAAAACCATCATTTAAAAACTGCATTTTGTGTTTACTTGTGTTATATTTGACTAATGGTTAAATGTGTTTGATGATCAGAAACATTTTGTGTGACAAACATGCAAAAGAATAAGAAATCAGGAAGGGGGCAAATAGTTTTTCACACCACTGTATATACATATACAAATTTACACATCTACATATATATATACATATGTACATATATATACATATAAATATATACATATCTACATATACATATATATACATATACAAATTTATACATCTACATATATATATACATATGTACATATATATACATATAAATATACACATATCTACATATATATACATATGCACATTATATATATATATATATATATAATAAAGACATACATATATACATACATACATACATTCACATATATAGCAAAATACCCGCGCTTCGCAGCGGAGACATAGTGTGTTAAAGAGGTTATGTAAACATATCCATCCATCCATCCATTTTCCAATCCGCTGAATCCGAACACAGGGTCACGGGGGTCTGCTGGAGCCAATCCCAGCCAACACAGGGCACAAGGCAGGAACCAATCCTGGGCAGGGTGCCAACCCACCGCAGGACACACACAAACACTCCCACACACCATGCATACACTAGGGCCAATTTAGAATCGCCAATCCACCTAACCTGCATGTCTTTGGACCGTGGGAGGAAACCGGAGCGCCCGGAGGAAACCCACGCAGACACGGGGAGAACATGCAAACTCCACGCAGGGAGGACCCGGGAAGCGAACCCAGGTCCCCAGGTCTCCCAACTGCGAGGCAGCAGCGCTACCCAGTGCGCCACCGTGCCGCCCTATGTAAACATATATATATATATATATATACTAGCAAAATACCCGCGCTTCGCAGCGGAGAAGTAGTGTGTTAAAGAGGTTATGAAAAAAAAAGGAAACATTTTAAAAATAACGTAACATGATTGTCAATGTAATTGTGTTGTCATTGTTATAACTGTTGCTGTCTTTTATATATATATATATATATATATATATATATATATTATATATATAATATACACACACACATAAACATTTATATACATATACATATATATACATATCTACATATACACATCTACATATATATACACACATACATAAACACACACATAAGACTTACTGAGTGAAACGGGCTTTCATTGACAATCATGTTACGTTATTTTTAAAATGTTTCCTTTTTTTTCATAACCTCTTTAACACACTACTTCTCCGCTGCGAAGCGCGGGTATTTTGCTAGTATATATATATATATATATATATATACATATACACACATACATGCAGTTTTAATAACACAGAAATCAATATAAACATTAACATCATTATCATATGAGAATATGAAGTAATATATAAGAAGCACATTTCATATAAATATAAATTATTAAACAGTAAAATCTTCTTCTGTAATTTGCTACCATGGCAATTTGTGTGTCTGTCCAGGATTTTAAATGACCTGTAGCTCGCAAACCGTTTCACCTATACACTTGAAATGTGGTACACATATAGTACGTCACGTCTACTATCCGCTTTATGGGTGATGATTGTTTTAGTCTTTTTATCTTTATTTTATTTTATTGTAGAATCAACTCCAATCTGCGCACAGCAGGGCAGCCGTGGCCGGATGCGTATGGTGTATTCACTCCATGTTATCGTGCATTGCGCTGTCAGTGGTATTTTGATAAAAGAATTTGAACAACATATAAGAAGCGTATAAATTATTAAACAGTAAAACATTAACATTTAAGAAGTAAAGTTACATTAAGTACTACTGCAGTGCCTTCGGGTATACCTCATTTTTTGTTTGCCCATTACATGCTTAAATGTATACATTTTTTGGTGCACCTACCCGAGAACACGCGACATATAACCGAGCGTGGGAGAAGCATGGATTTTAAACACGCGTTGAGTTGATCTGCTGGTCTCCCTCGTGGAATAACTGGTAATGTTTGACTAAAATGTACAGCGAGTAAAACGACATTACCTCCTATTTTTTTTTTACGATCTCTGAGATCTTGCTTTTTTCGGTTCAAGGCTTCATAAGCTCTTTTATGTTGTATGGTGTACTTATCCCAAACCATCATCTTTGAATGTTGCAAGACTTTCGCCTTGTATGTAGATCGGGGTAATTACATTCATTGCATTCCTAGTCTGAATCACAATGTGATTGTATGGGTGGTTACCTGGCACTGTAGGGTTGCCACCCGTCCTTTAAAATACGGAATCGTGCCGCGTTTGAGAATGAAATTGCGCGTCCCGTTTTGAATCAATACTGGACGGGATTTATCCTGTATTTTTTTTATAATTTTTTTTTTTAAAGCAGCGTCTCATGCAAATCATCCCACACGCATTTTATGAAGATGCCTCCTTTCCTACTTTTGATTGGGTAATACTTGATGTCATCGTTAGTTTGATTGGTGTTTTTAACTGTCCAGTGAGGAGGGCGTGTCTTTTAAGTACAGTCTGCAAAGTGTTGGCACTGAGATGTGGCGTCAGCGCCATACTTGAAGCCCCTAACGTTGCGGTCAGCAAGTCGGCTAACATCCGCCATGTGCCGTCTTTCAGTTGCGAGAAGCAGATCATAGAATGGTTGAAACTGTTGCCCCTAACATTGCGCCACGGCGTGTGGTTCGTTTATACCTCGTGTGTTCTCATTAAACTTTTATCTTGCGAATATGTTATTGCAATCCGCAGCGGGAGCGTTTCTATAAACTTAATTTAAACTTACGTTTTACACCGTGCTTTCTTTCCCTTATGAACATGCTTGTATGCTTAACTCGCTCCGTTCTCAATTGTTTAATTAATTTTTTGCTCTTAGCTGTTCGCGGCTCTTCCTCCATTTCCCCCTACTTCGTTCTTTTATCTCGCGAATATGTTATTGCAATCCTTAACGGGAGCGTTTCAATAAACTGATTGAAAATAGTTTTGCATTTACCTTTTTAGTAAAAGGCGAGCTTTTAAACCTGAGAAATCAGCCCGTAAATGCACACGTTTAATTGCACATGTGTTAATATGTATGGTTACACAGTATTAAAAGACAGTGAACAACGTCAGTTACCTTTCTTCCCGCGTTTGATAAAAGGTGAGCTTTTAAGCCTGAGAAATCACCCCGTAAATGCACACGTTTAATTGCACATGTGTTAATATGTATGCTTACACAGTATTAAAAGACAGTCAAAAATTAACGTCATTTACCTTCGTTCCCGCGTGTGACTCGTGCTGTAAATGTCTTCCTTGTTTTTAGTTCACGTGATTACGTAGGAGGCGTGATGACGCGATACGTGACTCCGCCTCCTCCATTACAGTGTATGGACAAAAAATATGTTCCAGTTATGACCATTACGCTTTGAATTTCGAAATGAAACCTGCCTAACTTTTGTAAGTAAGCTGTAAGGAATGAGCCTGCCAAATTTCAGCCTTCCACCTACACGGGAAGTTGGAGAATTAGTGATGAGTGAGTCAGTGAGTCAGTCAGTCAGTGAGGGCTTTGCCTTTTATTATTATAGATATATATATATATATATATATATATATATATATATATATATATATATATATATATATATATATTATATATATATACACACACATATATCAACATATATATACATATATATATATACACATATCAACATATATATACACATACATATACACATATACATAAACACACACATATACATCCATCCATCCTCTTCATATATACATATATACATACATACATAGTGCGTTGTAACACGGGCTGTGATTGTTACATGGGAGGAAGACGACAAATCACAGCTTCCCGCTTTCTAATCGGGCCTGTGATTGGTGCTTTGACTGATGCCCAGATGCCACAGTATGTCCCCTTAGGAGAGGCGTTAGGCAAGTGTAATTGAATAGCGGTGGTGCAAGTTTAGCTTTACACCTATTTTTAAGACTTATTGACTGAAAGGGGCTTTCATGAAAAAACTTAGGGCTTTGCTACAGGATACACCCTCCACAAGTTAAGGAAGTAAAAATAAAGGTATATATTTCTTTTTTTATGGTTTGTGCCCTTCAGAATGAAAACAGTTTGCATTTTCCTTTTTAATAAAAGGCGAGCTTTTAAGCCTGAGAATTCACCCCGTAAATGCACACGTTTAATTGCACATGTGTTAATATGTATGCTTACACAGTATTAAAAGACACTCAACAATTACACAGTATTAAAAGACACTCAACAATTAACGTCATTTACCTTCGTTCCTGCGTTTGACTCGTGCTGTAAATCTCTTCCTTGTTTTCAGTTCACGTGATTACGTAGGAGGCGTAATACGTGATGACGCGATACTTACTCTGCCTCCTCCATTAGAGTATATGGACAAAAACAGGTTCCAGTTATGACCATTACGCGTAGAATTTCGAAATGAAACCTGCCTAACTTTTGTAAGTAAGCTGTAAGGAATGAGCCTGCCAAATTTCAGCCTTCCACCTACACGGGAAGTTGGAGAATTAGTGATGAGTGAGTCAGTCAGTCAGTGAGGGCTTTGCCTTTTATTAGTATAGATTTTCATTTGGATCTTGATCTTTGTTTTTCCGCAAATTCCACGAATGCGTAGACCACCTTCCAGTTTAGTATGTTGTTACTCACAGATGTCAACAATGTGCCGGAATAACGAAAGGGGTGGTGGACAGTGTTACGCTGGTTAGCTCCTGAGGCCTGGTTAGAGAATGAGATTGCCGAAGATAAAAGGTACGTGCCTACTTAACATATGAATGAAAGAAAGACAGTGGGTAAAATGAATGACAACGTAACAGCACGTTCCGGAAATTATTATTGTTACGTTGTAGCCGGTAAGTGCTGCGCGTCTCACAGTTGTACCCTGGCTTGCTCACATGTCAGTGAAGTGATCTCTATTTATGCTTTAAAGAGCCTGGATACCTATGTGTCCCCCTTTTATAATCATTGCTCCATGTATATTGCCTTACTCTTTGGATTGCCACAAAGCAACCTGCGAGATTGGAGAAAGGTTGAGAAGAGATCATGAGAGGAAACGACAGCGACCACCACATAATTACTATTCAGACAGTGATTCCGAGTAGGCCGTTCCTATCGAATCAATGTCCTAGGGTTTTGTTTTGTAATTTTGTTTCCCTTATAAAAAATCATAATGCTGTGTGATGAAGGGCCCAGTTCACGACTGGCAGCCGCATTTAAACAGGGAGCCCTTCACAGACAACTTTAACACGCGCAACGTAGTTGTGCGCACATGGCTAGTATATATATAATCTTCATTTGGATCTTGATCTTTGTTTGTCCACGAATGAATTAGAAGAATAAGCACTAGATGGCAGTAGAGAGTCAGCTAAAACGTAGGCATTGCATTAAGAATCTCCTCCAGGCTTATAGTACTGAAGACTGTAGTACTCCAGTCACACCTCAAACACAGACATTCAAACTAAACAAATTGTTGTGCATTAAATTAACTAATCTTTATATATAATCTTCATTTGGATCTTGATCTTTGTTTGTCCGCGAATTCATGTTCCCCTGACACTGCCTTGGTTGTTACTTTTCTTTACAAACACTGTCGATACCACTCTTTGTGTTTAGATATGGCGTCGACACCGTGCTTTGTGTTTAGATCTGGCGTCGACACCTGCTTCGTTATCGAGACTGTGGTTTTTTCTGTTTCTATCCACCGTCGTTGCCAGCACTTCGTCCAAATCGAATGTTCACCCGCTTCTTGGAGTCGGCAGTCAGAGTATATAAGTCGGACACACTTCTGTGATTTTCCATCAGTCGGCGTTTGGAGTTCAAGAAAGAAGCATTGGTTCTTCCTTACTCTTTGGATTGCCACAAAGCAACCTGTGAGATTGGAGAAAGGTTGAGAAGAGATTGTGAGAGGAAATGACAGCGTCGTGAAAATGAGACGGACTGTGAACGGAGAGAAGCAGAAATGCTCCACCACCACCACATAATTACTATTCGGACAGTGATTCCGAGTAGGCCATTCCTATCGAATCAATGTCCAAGGGTTTTGTTTTGTAATTTTGTTTCCCTTATAAAAAATCATAATGCTGTGCGACGAAGGGCCCAGTTCACGACTGGCAGCCGCGTTTAAACAGGGAGCCCTTCACAGACAACTTTAACACGTGCAACGTAGTTGTGCGCACATGGCTAGTATATATATATATATATACCCTAAGTTCTTGTCAATAAGCCGCGGCTTATCTAAGGAAAAAAGTTGTGAAAATGAAAAAATAGAATATCGGCTTATACATAAGTCCGGCTTATACATCCATCGCGGGGGTTGCGTTCCAGAGCCACCCGCGAAATAAGAATATCCGCGAAGTAGAAACCATATGTTTATATGGTTATTTTTATATTGTCATGCTTGGGTCACAGATTTGCGCAGAAACACAGGAGGTTGTAGAGAGACAGGAACGTTATTCAAACACTGCAAACAAACATTTGTCTCTTTCAAAAGTTTAAACTGTGCTCCATGACAAGACAGATGACAGTTCCGTCTCACAATTAAAAGAATGCAAACATATCTTCCTCTTCAAAGGAAGAAACAAATCAATATGTCTGTTTGGCTTTTAAGTATGCGAAGCACCGCGGCACAAAGCTGTTGAAGGCGGCAGCTCACACCCCCTCCGTCAGGAGCAGACAAAGAGAGGGAGAGGGAGAGGGAGAGTTTGTTTTTCAGTCAAAAATCAATACGTGCCCTTCGAGCTTTTAAGTATGCGAAGCACTGTGCAGCATGTCTTTTCAGGAATCAGCTTTACAAAAGATAGCAACGTGAAGATAATCTTTCAGCATTTTTAGACAAGCGTCTGTATCGTCTAGGTGTGCAAACAGCCCCCCTGCTCAATCCCCATACGTCAGGATCACAGATAGTCAGCGCAAGATTGACAGAAAAGTAAGCAATCTAGCTTCAGCCATCTGCCAATAGCGTCCCTTGTATGAAATCAACTGGGCAAACCAACTGAGGAAGCATGTACCAGAAATTAAAAGACCCATTGTCCGCAGAAATCCGCGATATATATTTAAATATGCTTACATATAAAATCACAATTTAAATGACCGCTACGCGCTCGTGTTGACTCGGCGACGCCCAGAGCAGAAAGAACGCGCTCCGGCCGCTCCAACCGCGCCATGCGGGGAGTGAGAGAGACGGCAATATCTCACACTCTCTCCCCCCTTAAAGAAATTAAATGGGCGCGAGTGAGACCACTGACCTCCCTCCCTTCTATTAGTTATAGGTTATAGTATGTTCGGCTTATCCATGAGTCCGGCTTATCTATGATACGATTTTATTTTAAAAATTCGTATGATTTTTGGTCTCCGGCTAATACATGAGTCCGGCTTATAGACAAGAACTTAGGGTACTAGCAAAATACCCGCGCTTCGCAGCGGAGAAGTAATGTGTTAAAGAGGTTATGAAAAAAAAAGGAAACATTTTAAAAATAACGTAACATGATTGTCAATGTAATTGTGTTGTCATTGTTATGAGTGTTGCTGTCTTTTATATATATAATATGCACACACACACACACACATAAACATATATATACATAAACATATATATACATATCTACATATACACATATCTACATATACATACGTATATACACATCCACATAAACATATATATACATATACAAATTTACATATCTACATATATATATATATATATATATATAGACATAGATATATACATACATACATTCACATATATATATATATATATATATATATATATATATATATATATATATATATATATATATATATATATATATATTACTGAAGAAAGAAAAAAAAAATTAAACAACCAAATGGGGCTATGCATATGAACTTAAAAGGTTTAAATAAAACAGAAATATATATTTTATTTTTACTTGGTTAACTTGTGGAGGGTGTATCCTGTAGCAAAGCCCTAACTGTTTTCGTGAAAGCCCGTTTCAGTCAATAAGTCTTATGTGTGTGTTTATGTATGTGTGTATATATTATGTAGATATGTATATATATGTATATGTATATAAATGTTTATGTGTGTGTGTATATTATATATATAATATATATATATATATATATATATATAAAAGACAGCAACACTTATAACAATGACAACACAATTACATTGACAATCATGTTACGTTATTTTTAAAATGTTTCCTTTTTTTTTCATAACCTCTTTAACACACTACTTCTCTGCTGCGAAGCGCGGGTATTTTGCTAGTATATATATATATATATATATATATATATATATATAATATATATACATACATATACACACATACATGCAGTTTCAATAACATAGAAATCAATATAAATATTAACATCATTATCATATGAGAATATGAAGTAATATATAAGAAGCACATTTTATATAAATATAAATTATTAAACAGTAAAATCTTGTTCTGTAATTTGCTACCGTGGCAATTTGTGTGTCTGTCCAGGATTTTAAATCACCTGTAGCTCGCAAACCGTTTCACCTATTGACTTGAAATCTGGTACACATATAGTACGTCACGTCTACTATCCGCTTTATGGGTAATGATTGTATTACTCTTTTTATGTTTATTTTATTTTATTGTAGAATCAACTCCTATCTGCGCACACCAGGGCGGCCGTGGGCGGATGCGTATGGTGTATTCACTCCATGTTATCGTGCATTGCGCTGTCACTGGTATTTTGATAAAAGAATTTGAACAACATATAAGAAGCGTATAAATTATTAAACAGTAAAACATTAACATTTAAGAAGTAAAGTTAGATTAAGTACTACTGCAGTGCCCTCGGGTATACCTCATTTTTTGTTTGTCCATTACATGCTTAAATGTATACATTTTTTGGTGTACCTACCCGAGAACACGCGACATATAACCGAGCGTGGGAGAAGCATGGATTTTAAACACGCGTTGAGTTCATGTGCTGGTCTCCCTCGTGGAATAACTGGTAATGTTTGAATAAAATGTACAGCGAGTAAAACGACATTACCTCCTATTTTTTTTTTTACGATCTCTGAGATGTTGCTTTTTTTGGTTCAAGGCTTCATAAGCTCTTTTATGTTGTATGGTGTACTTATCCCAAACCATCATCTTTGAATGTTGCAAGACTTTCGCCTTGTATGTAGATCGGGGTAATTACATTCATTGCATTCCTAGTCTGAATCACAATCTGATTGTATGGGTGGTTACCTGGCACTGTAGGGTTGCCACCCGTCCTTTAAAATACGGAATCGTGCCGCATTTGAGAATGAAATTGCGCGTCCCGTTTTGAATCAATACTGGACGGGATTTGTCCCGTATTTTTTTTATCATTTTTTTTAAAGCAGCGTCTCATGCAAATCATCCCACACGCATTTTATGAAGATGCCTCCTTTCCTACTTTGGATTGGGTAATACTTGATGTCATCGTTAGTTTGATTGGTCTTTTTAACTGTCCAGTGAGGAGGGCGTGTCTTTTAAGTACAGTCTGCAAAGTGTTGGCACTGAGATGTGGCGTCAGCGCCAGAGTTGAAGCCCCTAATGTTGCGGTCAGCAAGTTGGCTAACATCCGCCATGTGCCGTCTTTCAGTTGCGAGAAGCAGATCATAGAATGGTTGAAACTGTTGCCCCTAATGTTGCGCCACGGCGTGTGGTTCGTTTATACCTCGTGTCTTCTCATTAAACTTTTATCTCGCGAATATGTTATTGCAATCCGCAGGGGGAGCGTTTCTATAAACTTAATTTAAACTTACGTTTTACACCGTGCTTTGTTTCCCTTATGAACATGCTTGAATGCTTCACTCGCTCCCTTCTCAATTGTTTAATTAATTTTTTGCTCTTCGCTGTTTGCGGCTCTTACGTCATTTCCCCCTACTTCGTTCTTTTATCTCGCGAATATGTTATTGCAATCCTTAACGGGAGCGTTTCATTAAACTGATTGAAAATAGTTTTGCATTTACCTTTTTAGTAAAAGGCGAGCTTTTAAGCCTGAGAAATCACCCCGTAAATGCACACGTTTAATTGGACATGTGTTAATATGTATGGTTACACAGTATTAAAAGACAGTGAACAACGTCAGTTACCTTTGTTCCCGCGTTTGATAAAAGGCGAGCTTTTAAGCCTGAGAAATCACCCCGTAAATGCACACGTTTAATTGCACATGTGTTAATATGTATGCTTACACAGTATTAAAAGACAGTCAAAAATTAACGTCATTTACCTTCGTTCCCGCGTTTGACTCGTGCTGTAAATCTCTTCCTTGTTTTTAGTTCACGTGATTACGTAGGAGGCGTGATGACGCGATACGTGACTCCGCCTCCTCCATTACAGTGTATGGACAAAAAATATGTTCCAGTTATGACCATTACGCGTATAATTTCGAAATGAAACCTGCCTAACTTTTGTAAGTAAGCTGTAAGGAATGAGCCTGCCAAATTTCAGCCTTCCACCTACACGGGAAGTTGGAGAATTAGTGATGAGTGAGTCAGTCAGTGAGTGAGGGCTTTGCCTTTTATTAGTATAGATTTATATATATATATATGTGTATATGTATGTGGTATACTGTATATAGTGACTTGTGAGTCCCTGTCTTGCACCCCAAGACATGAGGCTAAGTCTCAGTACTTTAGCAAAACCAGCTTTATTTAACTTGAAACAGGAACAGCACTGTTATTTATTATTATTTATTGGTCTACCACTCTCCTATACACAGCAATCAGACAGGGTCATGGCCAGGTAATGCTGTTCCCTGCCTTTATAATGTTCCTTGAATCACCCATCGACAACTGCGATTATAGCGTGACTGCAGTCAACTTGGATTTGTTTTTATGGTGAGGCACCGCAGCGCTGGGAGCCTGCGGTTGTTCTGGCAACAGATATGCTGTCTTCCACAGATGCGCCGATTGTTCTTTGGGATGCTCGTGTTGTCCTGTTGGGGGTAGTCCCAAAAGAGTTTAGAAACTTTACTATATATATATATATATATATATATATATATATATATATATATATATATATAATATAAAATGTGTGTGTGTGTTTTTTTTTGTTTTTTTTTTTAAACAGTGGGGAATACCACAGACCAGCGACATGCCTGGCCTAGTTTTCATGAACTGCCACACATTATACATGCCTCGCCTGATACCTGCAAAAATTCTTTATGCACTGAGGTTGGGAAATGCTGCATGCTGCAGGAGAGGCATTTCCTTTAAGTGTGCTCTGATAGCCCTCTGACCTCTCATTACAGGCCTCCTATACATTCTTCTCCTCCTTTGTAGCCTACCTACTGTTGAGAGCAAGAAGCTATAATGGACATCTCTGGTGTATTCTTCTCCCAGTCTCTGACAAGGGATGCTTTTTACATAATGTAATCATGCTGTCTAACTGGATAGACTATATTGTAGGGAGTGCACCTTGTGTGGAGTATGATGAAACAGTAGCTTTATCTTTGTCCTGTGATTTCTCATGTTGATTCCGTTCTTCTGGGTGTTTCTCTTTTAAGATCTGAAATAAATTGGATGTGCTGCCAATTTGAACTGTTTCTTTTTGCATACTTACAACATTCTTACCATTAACATATTTTTGGCTCTACATATGTGACCAGCTGATCAAACTAGGGTGTTTGCTCAGCTGCTTAACTGTACCATTTGGTAACTAAAGAAGAAAAAACAAAAAACGTGAGTTTTGTTTTTGAATATCACTTCAAAACATTAGTTTGAATTAAATGATTTTATCGAAAAAACACTCAACCTTTCTGAGCATGTGGGACTCCATTTTGATTTATATTAGAAAGCTGACACAATATTACCCACTTATAAGTTAATTGCTTGACACATTCAAATAGCAAAAGACAGCTGAAAGTCCCCGGCTGATTTGTCGGTTCATTATTGTTCATTTCCTGGGAGGTACTGATGAGACTGTTGATGTTATGCTCTGTACAGTGAACACTGAACTCAAAGCTGTATTCTGTGTCTGTGTGATAAGGGTCTAGGCAATACTTTTTACTTTTTTTTTGTTTTCATTTATTTACATTTTTTCCTCCTGCACTGGAGCAAACCAGCCATGCTTGGTGACTGGTGGTTCGCAGCACAGGATTACTGTGAGCCGAGTTGAACAGAAGTGCATGGATAGTAAGCACATATGTGACTGCCATTGCTGGTATTAATAGCATATAAGCAAATTAATTTATCAGAGAGGAAGGAAATTAAAGGGAAAAAAAATAGTTTATTCAGTTACACAAACACAAGCCACTGAGCACTCATGCTAGGAAGAAAGAGGCGGTTAAAGAGCATTTTCAGACTTAAACAGGCTCTAATTACTGTCATCTAATACACTTCAGAGTTTTGGCAGAGTGCATAATTAAAAACTAAAACTATGACTTTTAACTTTAGTAGGGCAAACTTTTACCAGATGTGGCAAAATCTAACAAAGGTAAACTTGGAAATGAAAGTAAGTGTTAAGACAGTATATGAGCAGTAGAGCGTGTTTAAATGCATTTTATGTGCAACACAGGACATTTTCTTCACAAAACTTTGATCTAAGAAGTTAAGAAGAACTCTACGGTAGATAAATACATATCTAAAATTAATCTGAAAGTGAAAATGGCTGTATAAAATATAAATGCCACGAGATCATAGTTTAAAAAGGATATTAAAATGAAATATTATGGAAAAGGTGAAAGATAACCCAAGCATTCTTTCAGTTTTTTAGTAGTAAAACAACAGTTAAAGAGTGAAGTGCATTAGGAACAGTAAGAATTGAGTCAACAAAGAAAACAGTGTAAGTTCTAAATTCACATTTTTCTGACATTTTCACCAGTTAAGCAATTAATAATCTCAATCTCAAAACAAATCACTTAGTGATTTGGAAATTATAGATCTTTGGAAATTATAGATCAGGAGCTAATGACCAGATAAATATTAATTCTTGAATGCTTAAGGAGAAAGTGAGTGCATATATAAACTGTTGAGACATAATTTTGGAGATCACTGCACACTGGGAAAAATTCCTAAGGATCAGGTGCTAGAAAATATTACCCCAAAAGTTGATTGGACTGATTCAAATAACCATAGGCCAGTAAGCTTAACATGAATCATGGATAATTTAATGGAAGCAATTATCAAGGATAAATTTGAGCATCCCATTTCACAAAAAAGGTATTTGAGAATGACTAGTTTAGACAGATTGTGTTTCAGTAATTCTAAAAGGAAACAACAAAAGCATAGAATAAGAGCAGTACATATGATATTAATTATCTTGTTTTTCAAAAGGTTTTTGTTAAGGTCTGACATGAGAGACTAGTGGTTAACAGAAGTGGAAATTCAGGGCGCAGTGTTTAGATGGTAAGGATATCAAATAAGCAAAAATGAAGGTTTGAATGTTCTTTTAAAATAAGTGAATATTCAAATTTGGACTGTCAAACAATTAAAATGTTGAAATGCAATTAATAACAACATATCCCTTTATTAATCGTAATTCTTCTTATCTTTAACTAAAGTGGTTTAGTGATGTCCAGTAGTCAACTACAAACATGACTGTTGTACAACTTCTTCGCTGTTCAAACTGCAAAGTCTCACCCCTTTTAATATAAATCCTTAAAATATGATATAGTTTTCCCATGTGAAGGTAATGTGTAAGAACTGTTTGACCTTGTGAATGATGTCTCATTCCTGTATTTTCAACTAAATTTAGAGGTCTGTAGTTTGATGCAATCCATTTTCCAATAAATTTCGGTAGTTAATGGACTATAGTCTACTGTAGTTTTTGCTGAGTTTTTAGCAGCGGCAGCATGCATGTTTTGCTTTTAAGTGATAAGCCAAGGACATATTTAAATTTCCCCGCACTAAGTTATAGGTATCAACAGTTTTGTCCTTTGAACTGCCTGACACTGTTTTAAATCAAAAGTAATCATTATACATTTCATCTCTTTCAGCTATTGTTAACTGAATAGTTTAGTTTAAATCAGGTGTTTCAAAAGAAGTCAAAGCCCTTAAAAATGTACTGTTTGTTCAGGGCCCCACTAATATCATCCCTACTTGATGAAGGAGAACATGATCTTAGGTCTTGGCTGCTTCTAACAGTAGTAGCACTACATTATTTTGTGTAAGAGACCTGTTAATCCAGTCAAATAGCTTACCTACAGCAAACTATTAATACACGTCATTAAATCCATGCAGTATCTCTAGGCTAGGGTTTTTCACCATTTTTTCTTGGCTTACCCTCTCCAGGAATTGAACTGTTTTGAACTATCTCCATTTTCTTTTAGTCTTAAATTATTAAGCACTAAATTCTATCTAGGCATAACTAAAAGTGAGATTTCTTAACTCTCACTCCTCCCCCTAATGTTGCGCTTGGTAATTTTAACAGTTGGTTGCAGAGAGTTTTTTGTGTAGCTGTGTTTATCTTTTAGTTTTTCTTATGAACATCAAATATTTTGAATGAATTATTTTTTAATATAAGTAAAGTAGCAAGGTTTCATAAGAAGTAAATTATCAGTCTGAAATTTCCATTTTTATAGATTTACTTAAATTATTCATTGACATATGAGTCCAGATAAAAACAAGTACAAAAATAATTGAAGTTGCATATGACAGACCTAGTTTTTATATGTTTTTTTTAGATTTTATTATTTTTCTTGTGGTGTGTTTGCAAATCATGACAAGCTTATGACTCATACACTGTTGCTTAAAATGAAAACTCCACCTTTCATAGTAGTGCTGGGTGATATAGACAAAAAATTATATCTTGATATATTTTGGCTGAATGGTGATATACAATATATATCTAGATATTTTTGTGAAACAGGTAAAATTTTGACTTGTAAGCCAAAGCCATACAAGAAGTCAATAGAATTTATTTATATATCAAAGTAAAGATTGAAATATATATCAAATGAATATAAATTTAACTTACATACCCACAGTACCTAAAAGAACTACTGTATCTTCTTTCAGGTTAAGAACATGGTGTAAATGAAAATGTAATGTTTAAATGTAAACAAAAATGGCAGGCCTAAATGTTCTGAAAATGTATTAGAAATTATATGAAATTTCAGCTTACAACATGGTCAAAATAAAATAAAAATAAATAATATAATAACAATATAAATAAATATATGACCTGTCTCTTACTTGCTGTCCACTATTTTAACAAATAAGTTAACAAACTGTAGACAATAACAAGTGCATTTAGGTTTTCATTAACAAACTATTGTACACAACTGTGCAAACAACACTAACTAGCTTCCTATCTTGCAAAATAGTTTTGCTGAGGTGGCCTTATCTAAGCATTTCATCTTAGTCTAAAGATTTTGGGCTAGAAATACCAGCCTGTCAAGTGTCTCAGGCTTCAAGGATGCCCTGTGACAACTGCTAGTATTGCCCCTAGTATTGAGCTGGTGACAGGAACACAAAGGTATTTTTGTGCCAGGGAGCTTAACATGGGGAAGATGACTGCACGTTCCTTCCACCTTGCAAGGGGATCTGCCATATGCTATGCTGGCCCTGACACCATGTAGCTGAACAGTTCATTCTCTGTTGTTTCCCTCTTTGATGCTGCGGGGCAGGTGGGGGTCATTGTCTATGTGAAAAAGTCTGCAAGGGATTTTATCTTTTTAAGTGGTGCCCCTGTTGGCAGGTCTGAAGTCTTAGACACAGTGTTGATCACAGCGGAGTCACTTGTTCTGTAGCAGCTGTGCTCAGAGGCCAGTGATTCCATTTGCAATATAGGTCTGAGGTTCAGTGTCTCGATCCTGTCAGCTGCAACATACAGTAAGTGGATTTAAATCATGGATCGACAAACGATGCCATGTCCAAAATGTCGCTGGATGGGACAGCATACTTTTCATTCATGTAACCTACAATGGCAGATTTAATGAATTTGCCAAACTCACTGTCTCCTTCATCATATACCAGGATAGTAGAGTTGAAAGTTGGAGCACTGGTTGGACATACGAAAGTGTGACATAGTCCTCTCCCAACAAAGCATCTGTGAATTCCTGAAGAGGTTGCAGAGCTTTCTGGACCACTTCAAGCTTCTCTGAATCTTGCCAGGTAGGGACAAAATGCCTGGATTATTTCTCAAAGGACTGGAATTTTGAAAATTCTCTCACCTGCTATAGAACCCACTCAATCATTTTCTGCCTTAATCCCCAGCTTGTTGGCATCTCTGTGATTAGCTGGTGAGCAGGCAGACCCAGCTGCATCTGAAATTCAGCCAGCTCCCTCCTCTAGCAATGAGCCATCTGTAGGAGAAGCTGCTAACAATTCTTTTGCATAAAGAAATTGCCCAGGTCACTTGGTCCTTATCCATGCCATGATCTGTAATAAAACATGCTTTTACTTCTTAGTATTTTACATTTATGTTAAAAGAAGTTTCCCTTAGGAACAATGAAATCTGATTAACACTTGGATGTACATTAGACTTACACTTACATTTGTTACAGTTTTAACCTGCATTTGTTTTTTAATAAAATAAATCTGTTAAACACATTTCATTTTTAGAAAAAGAAAAATCTAGCATAAAAGCATTTTACATTTGATACTGTAGCTAATTTAAACTTCATGAAATAAGTTATGTGTTTAAGTGACATAATTCACTGTAAATGCAAGCAGTTTAAAACTCACATTTACTGCTTAATTGTGGCTTTGATGAATATAACACTAAGTTGATGCCCAAAGCACTGCATCCTTTACCACTTTAGTGATTTGTATTGCTTTGATAACATAGTTCCCATTGTCGGTTGTAATAGTAACAAGGCAGTTTTCATCCAACTTCTAATTTCCGAGGGTACAAAGAAGCTCATAGCTCCTTACCACTGCACTAATAGCCCATTTTTGTTTTGCAAATGTGTGGTTTAGCAGAACACAGCCTGCTACACCCCCCTTTCAGTCAGATAAAAGCGCTGAAATATCGTGATTTGAAATACATACATTTAATGCGTGTTCCGTGTCTACAACGATCTGTGTAAAAATAGAATGACAAGGAAATGCGAGGCAAGAAATGCTGAACACACGGCTAAAACAGAAAGTGTTTTCATATGTTATAGTAATAATGACTTAAATTTGATTTGAAGTGTAGGTTGTGTATATCCAAAAAACACTTTCACAAAAGGTGTAACAAAACAAGTATGCTTTTTTTCAAGAATAAAACCGAAGAAAAAGAAATCGCTTAATTGACATGTTGCTGAAACCCAACCATCAAATGGTACAAAATCAAAGACGTTTGCATACGTGTGTGTTAGCACGTTTCATTTTCAACCAGTTGTCACAGTGGTAACACTACTGTCACATATTTGTGCAGATGATGCAGTGGATGAGCTACTGTTTAGCGATGGCGAGGTAATAGGTTCAAATCTCGCGTCTTCTCTGTATTTAGTGGTTTGCGTAGTGAGCTGCTATTATTATTATTATTATCTTATAACAAAAACATACATTTGATGTGAGTATGTAACATCCTGTGTAAATTATGGTACTTGTACAAGATGTTACTTTTCGTAGCACACGGACATTCATATGAACATGTCATTTGAACATTTTATTCAGTTTTATTCTTGGCGTCTTGAATAAAACTGAATTTCAATGATTTTTTTTTAATTCAGTTTTATTCTTGAATAAAACTTAATTTGAGCGATTTTTTTTATTTACAGTTTTATTCTTAGATTCTTGAATAAAAATCATTCAAATGACATGTTGAAATGAATTTCCGTGTGCAGGGAAAAGTAACATACATCATAGACACTGCGGTGTCTGTTTGCTCAACAAGACACCAAGAAGAAACAATTGAACTGCATTTGTGTGTCTGCTTTTTTATCCCTTCAGCGCTAACTTTTGGAAGCACCATAAATTTACACCGGCTGTTACAGACTTAAATCAAATGTATGTTTTTATTATAGAATAGTAATAATAATATCAGCTCACTACTCAAAACGGAAAATGCAAGGATGACCCGGGCTCAAACCCGCAACCTCTTGATTAGGAGGCAGCAGTCCTTACCTTTGCACCAGCTATGCAAAAGGGTCTACTTCGTATCGATTGATAGTTGGGCTTCATTTTTTTTACACATTGCCAATAGCATGTAAATTGAACAATTTCTTTTTCTTCTGTGATTTTTTTGAATAAAATTGTTTTATTATACCTTTTGTGAAAATGTTTATTTGATATTTGGACTTCAGTTTTCACACATTATACACTTCACGTCAACATTTTGTCAATTATTACTGTAACATGAAAAAAGTTTGTTTTAGTTATATATTCAACATTTCTTGCCTTATATTTCCTGTCATCCTACATTTACACAGATCGTTGTAGACACGGAACACACATGAAATGTATGCATTCCAAATAACGATATATTATTTACCCTATACAATTCCAGACACCTTACTCCCAGATAAACAAACTTCAGTTCTGAGTATTTATGTCTGACTTGACTTCAGCTTCCTCGATGGGGGATGAGTGAGCGGGCTGCCTGCTGCTTGTGCTGATTGACACATTTGCAAAACAAAGACTCTGATGACAAGGTGCGTGGGAATTTAAGGTGGCCCGGAATTAAGAATATTTTCGTAGGCTTCAGGGATTCTAGTGTTAATCTCCCATTCTTCGATGAAATGAATAGTCACACTTGGCTCGCTGGTGTGGTTTGACCAAATATCAGTTGTCAACATGAAATGTTTTAGTTTAGCGACCAGGTCGGTAAGGGTACTTCTGACTTGAATGTTGTACATATTCGGTAGTGCTTCTCTTAAAAAGTAATTAAGTCTGGGCAATTCGTATTGCAAGACAAGAGTTTTGATCAGTCTCTTAAAGCCATCCTTTTCGACTATTGAGACAGTAAGCATATCTTTTGCTGTGTAGCTAGGAACTGCCTCAGTGATACAGTGCCACTTTGCACTTTTTCTTTCATAAGGCAAGGTGTTGAAAAATGAAGCTTGCAATGTCATCAGAATTAGTTTAGGCGTTTTGGATGGCGAATGCTTCATAACTGCAGTAGTAGGATAGAGTTTAAAAGATTGGTAGTGCTCCCACTTTTTGACAATACCTCCTTTCTGCATTCCCTGCAGATTATGCGGTTCTGCTGCAAATGTAACCTGTGAAATCTAAACCACCTCCAAAAAATTGATCGATTGTTCTTTTTACATACGTAGTCTTCAGTTCTACCTCTATGTTGCGAGACAGTTGTTTGTGCACAAATGGGGGCGAGGTTGCTAGCAGAGCACAGTAGTGAAGCCTGGAAAGGGCAGTGAGGGATAAGAAAAAAAGGCATTTTTGCAAAATTAAAATAAAACTATTTAAACTTGAAATATACAATACTGTCTCAATTCATATTCCGCTCTATTTAGATCCCTGTATATTTTAAAATCTTGATATATTGCACAGCCCTACTTCATAGTAAAGTGACACTTGAAAACAAAAACAAAATCTGTGTTCTATGTGCATACAGAGTGACATAATCAAAGAAAAAGTGAACTGGACATTCTTCACAGCGCCTGGGATGCACATGTAAAAACCAAACAAATTAGCTCTTGATTGCATAAATATATTAAACATAGTCATTATTTTATTTTTCCCAAAGATATTTCTCTTTTTGGTCCTTGAGGCCTAAAGGTGTGAGGTCACTGCCTATTTCTCTTTTACATAAACTAAGGCACAGTGGGTCTGTATATATTTAACAAATTAAATAACTGAATATACTAAATGTTCCATTATAATAATCTTTTAACTACATTCTCCTCATTCCAGTTTTTATTAACCAGACACCTTTACTATAAGTATCTGAAAAATTCTGTAATAATGAGTTTGAGTTTTTAATAGCAAACTACTAAGCTGCTATAATACTAAAGCAAAAATCATGAAAATGGCAGATATTTTCCATTGTCATTAATGAGAAATGAAGCCAGCATTTGTTTGTTACCATGAATGCTTAATAGTTGTAGCCTAATGCAAAAGTAAGTTTGGGATCTCAGGTTTAGCAGTAAGGAAGAACAGGATCAGGAGCAGAACAGTACTTTTATCATACTGGAGTAGTATTTAAAATGTGTTCTTACTACACCTGTTAATTAAAAAGCTGAGTAGTAGGGAAGAAAAATTTCTGTACTAAACTGCATTGTTAATGGGTATGTTTAAGAAGCTGAAGACTGTCCATTTTACTAATGATAAAGTAAGATAACCATTCAAAATTATGAAAATTCTGATCATGGAGGTGATGTGCAAAAACATTTTGACAAAAAGTTTGCAGTATTGCATTACATTCCTCAAGTAGCATGCAGCCCAAATTATTGTGAGGTAAAGCAACCAATTATTCTTTTGCAATCAAATTTCAGTTTTACCTTTCAATAAGACTGTCTTAAAATAAATTTTAAATTATATTTGAACAGTATCATTCAATCTGACCTCCCTAGTAGATGGGTAAAATATTGACCTAAACTCAGGAAAAAAAGGGTTATGAGGACCTTTTTCAGCATTAGATGATATTAGAAGTGATGTCTCACAGAATCAATGGGGAACTGGGACTGATAATATATAAACGATCTTGATAACAATATAGTAACAAGCTGATTAAGTATGCAGATGATACTAAACTAGTTGGAATGGCACATTATCTGGACTCAGTTAATTCATAACAAAATTAACTATATAAAGTACCGGCTTGTAAAGTATTATATGTAGGAAGGAAAAATGTTATATTTAAATACACAAAGAGAGGTCTGTAACTTGAAAGTACACCTTATACACCTACTGACGTCATCCCAACTGACTGGAAAATGGGGCATCCCTATCTGGAAAGGAAAGGGAGATAGCCTGGATTGTGGCCGGGTAAGGTCCGTGCTAGGGTCGTCCTCAATAGGATCCGTGATCACTTGCTCACTTACCAGCGACCGGAGCAGTCTGGTTTTACACCTTAAAAGTCTACCATCGACCATATCCTGGCACTGAGGGTTTTCATGGAGCACAAACATGAATATTGGCAGAGTTTCTTTGCAGCCTTTGTTGATTTTCATAATGCGTTTCGACTGGAGAAAATGGAGAAACTTCGGAGAATCTTTGAGGCACATTACCTACGTTGTGAGGGAGCATCAGTTACAGCACTACAGCCATGTGGCGTGATTCCCTGAGGGTGATCCAGCTTGCAGGATCCTCATTGTTGATGACCCAAGTGGCTGGACCAGGCCAAGGGGTCACCCATGTAACACCTGACCTGAGTATTGTTATACCAGTTTACCTTTAAAAATGCTTACATAAATAATTTTAGTAACTCTGCATTACTTGTATTTAACAAAAGAGGACAATTCTGTTTTGTGATTTTCATTTTGCAAACTTGGAATATTAAATATGGAAAGGAACTTGGTGCTTCTTTTTATTCAACTTATATTGGGATATTAACCCTAATCAAAACTGTATTCCTTTTCCATCAGCTTGTTGTATGTGGAAATTAGATATTCAGTTGTGTGGTTAGGTGAAATCTAACATTGCAAGGTTGTGTCTGCTATGTCGTAACTGGTTTTGTTTTCAATAACTGAAGAAGTTAATTTACTGTTTTTATTGTGTAAATCTGTGACAATTTATCTCTCGCCAGCCATTAGCAACATGAGCACTTCATTTTCTTGCATACTCACAGACCGTAAAAGACCCCAAAGCTTTACCAAATGAACAAGTGGGTTGTTTTAATTAGACAATACGTATTGAAGATAAAGCTAAAAGACATTATAAGAAGACACTTTTAGAGTTTGTACAGGGAGTATTTGATGTCCCTAAAATCTTCCATTTAAATATGTTTTAAATGTGAAATCCAGAATACTTTTATAAGAGTTGCTTTTTCAGTCAGCATTTGTTTTAGTCCTGCCTTGTCCTTCCCTTTGCTTTTGAAATTGAATCCTGTTTGATGAAGGAAATAGCTTCAAACGATTTTCCTACTCCGAGGATGTTCCAACTAATTCAGTAGCTTTGTGTTGCTTTTAATGTTAAAGAGTAACAAAAGGACTTTGTAGGTGTTGCCAGTTTGCCACAAGTAAGCACAATAGCAGGACAGACTTCAAAAAGGTAAAATTAGTAAATTGTTCTCATATTACAGCTTTCAACATCCACTGCAACAGTAAAGTTAAAACATAGTTTTGTTTATACTTGTTCTTATAGGTGTAATGGTAGTTTGGACGAAGCACTCAAATGAAATTGCTACTAACTTTACATCCCAACATGGGGTTTGAAGGCACTTTGTATAAATTGTATCTTTAATTCAGTTGCAGATGAATAGCTCATCAGTCTATATTTTTGGATGCAAGAACATTTAATGATGACTTCTCAGAATTTTTTTTTGCTTTTTTAATTCTCATCTTCCCATTATCATAATGAAAATTGCAAATCATTTTAAATGCTATGGTCTTATTCCCCCCTCCAATTAGAAATTGGACTAAAGTCAAGTCACTGATTTCCAGGTTTCTATGGAATGGCAAAAGACTTGATCATACAGTGGGGCAAAAAAGTATTTAGTCAGCCACCAATTGTGCAGGTTCTCCCACTTAAAAAGATGAGAGAGGCCTGTAATTTTCATCATAGGTATAGCTCAACTATGAGAGACAAAAGGAGAAAAAAAAAATCCAGAAAATCACATTGTCTGATTTTTGAAGAATTTATTTGCAAATTATGGTGGAAAAAAAGTATTTGGTCAATAACAAAAGTTCATCTCAGTACTTTGTTAAATTACCCTTTGTTGGCAATGACAGAGGTCAAACGTTTTCTGTAAGTCTTCACAAGGTTTTCACACACTGTTGCTGGTATTTTGGCCCATTCCTCCATGCAGATCTCCTCTAGAGCAGTGATGTTTTGGTGCTGTCGCTGGGCAACACGGACTTTCAACTCCCTCCAAAGATTTTCTATGGGGTTGAGATCTGGAGACTGGCTAGGCCACTCTAGGACCTTGAAATGCTTCTTACGAAGCCACTCCTTTGTTACCTGGGCGGTGTGTTTGGGATCATTGTCATGCTGAAAGACCCAGCCACGTTTCATCTTCAATGCCCTTGCTGATGGAAGGAGGTTTTCACTCAAAATCTGAATATACATGGCCCCATTCATTCTTTCCTTTACACGGATCAGTCGTCCTGGTCCCTTTGCAGAAAAACAGCCCCAAAGCATGATGTTTCCACCCCCATGCTTTACAGTAGGTATGGTGTTCTTTGGATGCAACTCAGCATTCTTTCTCCTCCAAACACGACGAGTAGAGTTTTTTCATCTGACCATATGACATTCTCCCAATCCTCTTCTGGATCATCCAAATGCTCTTTAGCAAACATCAGACGGACCTGCACATGTACTGGCTTAAGCAGGGGGACACGTCTGGCACTGCAGGATTTGAGTCCCTGGCGGCGTAGTGTGTTACTGATGGTAGCCTTTGTTACTTTTGTCCCAGCTCTCTGCAGGTCATTCACTAGGTCCCCCCGTGTGGTTCTGGGATTTTTGCTCACCGCTCTTGTGATCATTTTGACCCCACGGGGTGAGATCTTGCGTGGATTCCCAGATCGAGGGAGATTATCAGTGATCTTGTATATCTTCCATTTTCTAATAATTGCTCCCACAGTTGATTTCTTCACACCAAGCTGCTTACCTATTGCAGATTCAGTCTTCCCAGCCTGGTGCAGGTCTACAATTTTGTTTCTGGTGTCCTTTGACAGCTCTTTGGTCTTGGCCATAGTGGAGTTTGGAGTGTGACTGTTTGAGGTTGTGGACAGGTGTCTTTTATATTGATGACGAGTTCAAACAGGTGCCATTAATACAGGTAACGAGTGGAGGACAGAGGAGCCTCTTACAGAAGAAGTTACAGGTCTGTGAGAGCATTTGCAAATAAATTCTTTAAAAATCAGACAATGTGATTTTCTGGATTTTTTTTTCTCATTTCGTCTCTCATAGTTGAGGTATACCTATGATGAAAATTACAGGCCTCTCTCATCTTTTTAAGTGGGAGAACTTGCACAATTGGTGGCTGACTAAATACTTTTTTGCCCCACTGTAAATGCTCTGCGCTACGTTTTGACAGATTGAGTACTATGGTGTCACTTACTGACTTAGAATTCAACCGTCATGTTAGGTCATGGTTATGTCCTTCTTCCCAATCACTCTTGTGACTTCTTATGTAATCCAGTTTTGCTTTTCCACTTTTCTTTTTTGTGTGTTTTCTTTGCATTCCCAAAAAAAAAAAAAATAATAAAAATAAAATCTACCATATACCGACGATGTCCTTGAAAAGCTTCTTGTAACTGTTGGATATTGACATACAGCATACACATTCCCATCTTCCACAACACTACTCTTTCCATAGGTGGCTGGCTCTGTGTATGTCAATCTAGACGTGGGGTGTTAGTGTATTTTATTTTTACTAGCAAAGCTTTCTTCCTCTGCATGCAACTCCTATAAGGGTTCAGGACCTGTGGGGTTCCCCAAACTGCTCCTGTATCTCATCACCTGCTATATTCTTTTTCTTGAACGTTTTCAGCCAAGGGAAAAAAAAAAACATCTCCATTCTACACATTACTTTGTTAACAGTCTTTTATACCTCTACCCCTCAGTGCACTTTGTTTCAATAACCAACCCAATCTTTCCCTACTTCCTATGAGTCTGTATTCTCTAATGATAGATACTATTCCAGGAGACTCAAATTAAAAATTATTATAGACCATACCGTAATCCTGTTAAGCAAAATCTAATAAGCCTTGGCACTTACTCTGAGGGCAGTTCACCTAAGTAGAAAATTATATGATAAATGTATTATTTTAATTAATTTTCATAACTATATCCATCCTCCAGTACTACAAGTAAAAAATGTAAAAGTATGAAGCATATACCCGCAGCTGGTACACTCCCCTGGGAACTTGGTCATTGATAACCATGAAACCAAGATGAACTAGGGCGAATAAGAACAGGGAACAGCAACTTTTTTAATCAACAGAGTATTCCAAAATCAAAAAAAAAAAACTAGTGTTCTGTGGGAGATACAGTCAATAAATAAATCCAAATAAATATGTTAAAAAGTCAAGAATAAAACCATATACAGTGGAACCTTGGTTCACGACCATAATTCGTTCCAAAACTCTGGTCGTAAAACGATTTGGTCGTGAAACGAAGCAATTTCCCCCAAAGGATTGTATGTAAATACAATTAATCCGTTCCAGACCATACGAACTGTATGTAAATATTTTTTTTTTTAAGTTTTTAAGCACAAATGTAATTAATTAAACCATAGAATGCACAGCGTAATAGTAAACTAAATGTAGAAACATTCAACAACACTGAGAAAACCTTGAACAACAGAAAAAACTAACATTTCAAGAGTTCGCGCTATACTGTAGCCTTATGACCCGATCGCTGTAAACACTCTTTTTAAATGAGTTTTAAGCACAGGGGAAAAAAAGTAACGTTTGAACAAATCCGAACTTTATTTAAAAACCAACCATAAACCACCAAGAAAGTAACATTGCAGGAGTTCACACTAATAGCCTTACAACCCAGTCGCTGTGTAAACTTTTTTTTAATGAGTTTTAAGCACAGGGAAAAAAATGAACATTTGAAAAATCAGAAATTTAATAAACAACCAAGAAAAGTAACATTGCAACAATTCAAAGTCAAAGTGAACTTTATTGTCATCTCAACCATATACAAGTATACAGATAGACGAAATTGCGAAGCTCAGGGTCCACAGTGTAACAACATGACGTGCAAATAATAATTTAAAAATAGAATTAAAATTTAAATTAAAAAGACATGACATTGCGCAAAGACAAGACAAAGAAGTAGCAGCAATATTGATGTGTAAGATATGTAATATAATAAATAAATAATAAATATAGATAATACAGAAATTATCAGTGTATGATAATAGTTGTCTAAGACATGTGTAAACGATGACAGGTCAGAATGTTTCACAGCAGAAGGATAACAAGAGTGTCAAAATACTTAAAGGTCAGTAGGAGATTTTCAGTTCTTCTCTACATGCACACTTGTCTTTGCAGGACAGTGGCTCACATGTATAAAAGTTCTGTTTTTAGAGGTGGTTGAGACCATGTGGAAGGTCCCAGGGGGCAGCCTGGTGTTAAGGAGTCTAACAGCTTGGGGGTAAAAACTCTCCTGCAGCCTGGCAGATCTGGCTTTGATGCTGCAGTATCTTCTCCTGGATGGCAGAAGTGTGAAAAGTCCATGTGAGGGGTGTAAGGGGTCCTGCACAATGCTTGCAGGCCTTGCGGACACTGCGTTTATAAAATATGTCCTGTAGTGAAGGGAAAGGCACCCCAATAATGTTCTCTTCTGTCTTCACTATCCTTTGTAGGCGCTTGCGGTCAGATATGTTGCAGTTGCCATACCAGACAGTGATGCAACTGGTCAGAACACTCTCAATGGTGCCTCTGTAGAAATGGTGAGGATGGAAGGGGAAGACCTGCTCGCTTCAGTCGCCTCAGGAAGTGTAGTCTCTGCTGGGCTTTCTTGTTTAGTGATGAGGTGTTATGTGTCCACGTAAGTTCCTCAGTTATGTGCACACCGAGGAACTTGGTACTCCTAACAGTCTCCACATCTAAACCGTTGATGCTGAGTGGGATGTGGGCAGGACGTGAATTCACGCTACGAACCGAAAAATGAACATTTGAAAAATCCGTAATACAAAAACTAACCATAAACCACCAGGAAAACTAACCTTGCATGAGTCGAGTTCTGGCATGAAGTGAAGAGGAACTGGGTGGAGAACAATCCGATCTTGTTGCAGTTGAAGACTTGTTGCAGGATGTAGCCTTCGTCCTCCACTAATTTTGTGAAATTTTTCACAAATTCTTTCGCAGCTTCAGTGTCGGAACTAGCAGCCTCTCCATGCCTTACCACACTATGAATGCCACTTCTCTTGCAAAACTTTTCAAACCATCCTCTTCTGGCTTTAAATTCCTCACTTTCACCACTTGTAGAAGGATAGTTTTGCAGCAAATCGCCATGAATCTTCCTGGCTTTCTCGCATAACATCGCCTCACTTACGCTGTCCCCTGCAAGTTGCTTCTCGTTCAGCCACACTAGCAACAGTTTTTCCACCTCTTCCAGCACTTGAGGCCTCTGCCTGGTTAACGCTGTAACTCCTTTTGCAACATCAGCTGCTTTAATAGATTCTTTCTGCTTTAGAATAGTCAAAGATTTTGACTTCTTGTACTTGTCGGCAAGATCAGTAACACAAACGCCACGCTCATACCGTTCAATAATTTCTTTCTTTACTTCGATTTCAATTTTCTGCAAAACTTTCTTCTCACCACTCTTCACTTGCTTAGAAGCCATGATTAACTGCAAAAGCACACGAAATACTGTAGAGCACAAAGAGTTCACAGGTAAAGCACGCACGTCTGACTGAGAACAATGAACAGGGAGAGGCTGAACACATGCTTAAATACAGTAATCGGTGCGTACAAACTGGAAGGGAAATGAAATAGAGCACAAAGAGTTCACAGCAAAAGCACGCACACATGTGCAAGTACGCACGTCTGACCGAGAACAATGCAACACGTGCGGAAATCATCTGCGCACACAAACCGAAAGGGAAACTGGCTTGTTCATATACCGAGTGTGTGGTCGTGAACCGAGGCAAAAGTTTGGTGAACTTTTTGGTCGTAAACCGATTTGTACGTGTACCGAGACATTCGTGAACCGAGGTTCCACTGTAGTCATCAGGTTGCATTTTCTTTCCTTTCCTGCCAGCCCAGTTCATCTTTCTCCCTCCATCACCCCAGCTCACCCGTTGGGTCTTGCCTCTGGGCTGAGACTCTCAGTCTTCCAATGCACCCTTGTTGTTGTCTACAGGATCCCTTGGAGTCCTTTCAGTCACCCTCATTCCCCCAGACTGTTCAGCACGGGACAATCCAACCCTGGAGTGCCATTCTTCTCACTTCCTTGTGGGGCAATTGACCGGCTACCTCTTCACCACAGTACTTGCTCACACTCCTGCCTGAGCCACACTGTTTTTATTTAAAACTAACCAATGCCTCTGAGATCTTACTTTACCATACAGAGTGATTCATAAGAAGAATACATTAGTCACTCTACATCCTCCAGGTATGACGGGACAGGAAGTGTAATAACAACATATACTCTAAATAATAATAATAATAAATAATAATATCATACTCTAAATGTCAACTTAGAAGAATTAAACGTGATGATAATCAAAGTGGGTTAACTTACTATAGAAGTAGTCTAGTGATTACTGATTGGATAGTTATTTAGTCTCGATTTTGTTTGTGATGATACTGTTTCAAGGATTTTATTGAATTTATGAAGCACTTGGTTAATACATCAGCCAAAACTGGCAAGTTCTCATCAGTACAGTATTGCCACATCCTTCAACGATGTTATAGTTTGTTAGTGAAAGGACACCAAATCTAAAAGCAGTAGTTGTGGAGAAAATCACATCTCTCATAGAGAACTGTATGTGTTCTCTGACAACTATTATTTGGACAAGTCATTTCTGGCACTAAATTTTCAGGCCCTCAGTAACTAAATTTTAAATTAGTCAATTTTAATAACCAATCAGGCTGATTTGGAAGATGTATTTTTAAATGTGAGTAAAAAAAAAAAAAAGTTTGTGACAGAGCAACAGGCAGCTATTTGCCCACATGAGAGGGTTCTTCTACAATTATGATCAAATTTGCAGACCACACAGCTCTTTTGGCCTTTACTCTTAAGCTGATCGAAAGAGACTACTGCCAATCAAGAGTTCAGTGGTATAAAAGATTTCGCCAACTTAATCCCTTCCCCTCCTTAATTGATAAAATATTTGACAGAATAATTCTTTACAAAGTAATTTTTTAATATTTAGGTATTACCCAGTGTTGATTGAAAATGGGCATATCTGATACTTTCTGAAATGTGTTTACCTCAGTGGTGTCTCTATAACACATTTTGTTTGCTTCTGCTGTAGGACCAAGATGATTTCTGTTTTACTGGAGGGTGGCAGATTTGTACCTGCAGGGCTGAACCTAATGATTATTTTGGTAGTTGACTAATCGTTCAGGTTTTTTTTTGATTAGTCGATTAGTCACGATTATTTCATGCCTGACTGTTTTGATGCCTGCTACCTGTGGTTGCACATCCTGTTCTGGGCTCCAGTACATGTCTTACCTCATCTGCTCATGTCTGTCTACCTGTGAATGTCACTCTGATGTCTCTGCATTAACACGATTAAAATTTATAATGATCAAATTAAAATAACAACCAGTGAAACATATGAATTTGAAAATAATCAGATGTTTTTTTATATTAGTGTGACCATCACAATAAAAAAGAAATACGTCAAACAATACAAACTAAGGTGCACATAGTCTTTAAACAAAAAAATTGCATTTAACTTAACCAAAAATGGCCACTGGTGTGTCTTAAAGTCCAAAAGTTTAAATAAAGCTTCAATTCAAATAAAATAAACAATAATGTACAGTTTATTAAAGATTCAGTTCATATATTCCTGATTGCAGTGCAAGAACGTGAGCATATTGACATGCTCTGGTGTGAGGCTAGCTCTCTTCTTTGAGACAATGTTCCCAGCTGCTGAGAAGAGATGCTCAGAGGGAGTAGAGGTAGCAGGAATACACAAGAATGATTTTGTCAATGAGGCAAGAGTGGGATACTTTGCCTCATTTGCCTTCCACCAAGACAAAGGATTTTCTGTCTTCGAGATGGGCTGCTCTCCAAAGAACATCAATACTTGGCATGGGATAACAGACAAAAATTAGCCAGTTGACTACATCTTGACATGTTTAATATGCACTATTCTTATTTCAATAAATAAATCTTACTTCATTAGTGATCAGTTGTTCGTGAGTGTCTTCTTCAGTGTTCTCATTGTCGCTGTCTGTTGAGTCACATCCAAACAGTGAATCAGGAGCTAGTAGAGATCTATTTGAAGTTCTCTCAGCTGAAGTTGAAACACTCTCATCATCTGGTCCCGTTGCTTCTTTGTGCCCCGTGGCAAGCTGGTTGTTTTGAGTAATACTCCCATTTATGGACTGGAGCGCCAGAGCCTGTATTTTGTTCTGAACACTGAACATCTCTTCTGGTTTCAGGAATTTCAGCTTTCGAAAACGTGGGTCTAGTGCAGTTGCAATGATCAGTTTGTTTGGATCATCATTTTTTAAGTTGACCTCTCTTGACCAACGTGCAGTGATCTCCTCTAAAGCAGCTGCCTGGAAGGCCTACACAGCAGCTGTATCATAAGCAGTGTGGGTGGATTTCAGAACCCCTTTGACCAGTGGAGACAGAGCAGAGACAGTCACATAGCTTTCCCCTCTCAAGTAGACTGTAGCACATTCAAAGTCCTTGAGAGCTTTAGCCAGCTCCTCTAAATCAGCTTTGAGGTCTAGGTGTTGTTTTCCTCTTTGTGTTACTGTTGGGTCAGACAGAGTTGCAGTCAGTGGCCATCTTTGTTCCAGGAGACGAGTTATCATATAATAAGTGCTATTCCACCTGGTAGAGACATCTTGGACAAGTTTGTGCTCCTGGGTCCCCATCTGTTTCTGCTTGTTTTTCAGCTTGCTTGAAGCCAGTTCACTTCGTTTAAAGTGCTCTACAAGACACCTTGCTGCTCCAAGTGCTTTACTGATCTGAGGGTGTTTCAGTGCATTATTGATCACCAACTGCAAAGCATGGCCTGCACAGCGGATGGACATCCACCCATGTTTTTCTTGCAAGATGTTAGTAGCCAGCACAACATTGGAGCCATTGTCATGAACAACTGCCACAATTTTGCTTGTAGGGATCTCAAACCTTTTCACAGCCTGCTCAATCCAATGCGCGATGTTTGTCCCAGTGTGTCATTCTTCTAATGGCATGGTTGTGAGGCTGAAGCTAATGAGCTTCCAATCATCACTTATAAAGTGGCACGTGATACCAAGATAAGCCTCTGTGGCAACACTGGTCTAGGCATCAGCTGTCAGGGCAATCTTGTTCTTGGCTAATTTAAGAACAGTTTTCATCTGAGTAATAGCAGATTCATACTTTCCCACAATGAGCTTTGTAAAATGAGTTCTGGAGGGTAAGGTGTAGCCTGGATGAAATGTTGATTATCTACTTGAAGCCCTGATCTTTAACCATACAGTAAATATAGGTCGCATGTCATTAACAATCATGTTCAGGATGCTTTCTGTAAACACTTCGGCCATTTGAGCAGTGCAAGAGCCTTTCTTCAGGATAAACTCGTCTACACAGCTTTGCTTAGTACCCCTGAAACATAAAGAGCAACAGAGAAAGATGTTTTAATCATCACACTCTGAAGGAAAAGTGTTGTAATTTATCACATCATGTACTATATTATGCCAAAATAAACAAATAACGGACAAAAATATGTAACAAGCTAATTACTGATATGCTCCAAAACACAAGTTACCTAATGTTAGTTACAGATGGTTTACTATTCATATGAACTCAAATATTACACGAAAAAAGAAGAAAAAAAAAAACTAGGACGGCTCAGCTACTCCTATTCACTCGTTTACTATAGCTCCAAACACTTTAGCGAACATAACTGAAATTATATTCACTTAACTATCATTGTCGAAACCTTGATATACACATTATATAGTACAAACATCAACGTTAACACGTGACAGTAACTTTAGTCACTAAAACTTACCTCTCAAGAGACGGCGGCATCACAGCTCCAGGATGCTTACGTTTCAGATGCTCATGCATCGCGGTGGTGCTGCCGTGTAAAGAAAGTTCCGCTTCGCATTCAACTTTTTTTTCCTTTTTCAAGTGAAGTGCTCCCACACTTTAGAAAGTTTCTGTCTCAATTTTTTTCCATCTCCTTCCCCCTCCTCTATCCAACTTGCCATTGCAACCACGTTTATTTTCCTCTACATTCTTCTTCTCCTCAGACGTTCTTCTTCGTTGGTAGGACTGTGTGTAGTTTTAACAAACTATAACAAAAGATACTTCCCCCAGACGTTATTATAGTGCATTGCAGTTACAAAAACCAATGTGGTTCTTTGTGGTGACTGGAGCCTCTATTGAAGGTTCTGATTATGACGCATAGACAATAAAAAATCCGTGTCGACAATTTTTTGTAGTCGACGTCGTCAATTATGTCGACTAATCGTTGCAGCCCTAGGGCCTGCATGATTGCAGAGTGCTGTCTGCTACTCAATCTGACCTCCTGCACCTGGTCATTGTCCATGCACATTCTTCCTGCCATCTGCATTATGTCTTCCACACACATTCTCAAAGATGTATTGGTCAGAATAAATCAGGATTCCAAATTGACCATGTGCAGTAATGAATTTGGGTGTGTGAGTGAACCTGTAATGTACCAGATGATTCCAACTTTGTGTTTAGTGCTACTGGGATGCACTCTAATTCCTTTAACCATGCATTGACTTAAGCAGGTGGACCCTGCCTGGCTTGTACCTAGTTTTCAGTCTTCAGTGTGCCTTTTTTGTGCTTGTTGCATGATCAGAGATAATTGTGACTCCACTCATTATTGATTTTTAAAAAAAAATATATTTTCCCCTTGAAATCAGCTGATTTATTATGAGCATGCAGGTGCAAATAACAGTGACAGCCATTCTTTATATTTTTATTTGCAGCTTGTATGCCTTTTTAAATAGTTGGCACCTACAGTATAGCATTAAAACGAATAAAGAAAGCAAACAGTAAAAAAGAGTGAAATAATTGCTGGAGTCTTGCCAAACTGGTTATGGTTTAGTGTTGTGCTTTCTTAAGTTTGCAGGAAAAAAAAAACCAGCTAGCTGCAAAACTAAATAACAAGATTACGTAAAAAAAACTAAGAGTAGTCTTCCATTTAGAAATGACTTAGGTCAAAACTCAGCCTTAACAGAAGTCTGTCAGTAATGCAGTAATTGAGGATGCTATTAGGTGAACATGTAGGATTGATTTTTCAAAAAGTTTGTATTTAGATTTTTTTCTTCTTCAGTTAATGCTTTAAACTTTCTTAATTAAAGTAAGTGAAATCCTGAAATTTTTTCTTCTTTTTCCCAATTGAAGGTTAATTATTTTGTATAAAGCAGTTAATGCTTTAAGCTTTTTTTAATTAAAGTAAGTAACATCCTGTGTATATTGCTAATTCATTTGTTTTTTCCTCTTTCCTGTGTGTTAGTTACAAGCACAGAAACTCCGTCTTACCCACGGCCAAGGACATTATTATGGAGGATCACTTCCAAACGTCAATCAAATCGGGAGCAGTTTGAGTGAATTTCAGGTTGGTCCTAGAGTGAGTAAGAGTTTTTGTCACACACAGTACTTAAGAAATTATGTGCTTAAGCTCTAAGTTGTATAAATTTTGACAAGTACTGCTATGGCATACTAGTGTTTCAAAAGTTACTGTACATTCAAGACACTGAATTTTTAAAAATGTATATATGATACGGTACAGTAGCACAGCTGTATTTTAACTTTTTGTTGTGTGTTTTTTGCTTTGTGCCCTCCCCCACCATAACTTATCTTCTATGGGGAGGAACAAAAGTTTTAAATTCATCAAAAATTTCAGTCTCCAGTTTTCGAAGGATATCAATTTTTCTAGGGTCACTTGATACCGAAAACATCAATATCTTGGTGGGTGTGTGTCTGTGTGTGTGTGTGTGTCTCTCAGTTTCTTGAGGACAGACTAGAGCTAAAATGGCTGGACGGAAAAATACCAGACTCAAAACTTAATCCTGTTATGAGATAACAATGTGCTAATCACTTTTTGAGCCAAATCTTGCAAGAGATCTAGAGGAACCCCCAATTACCGTAATTCTGCAATTAATTATGAGTTCTTCTTGTCAATTGCTATCGTAATGACCTATTTTATGATCAGAAAGACCAGCATCACAGTGGTAAATAATTACTGAAATGTTATAGAATAGTTCAGGTAACTTGGTTCCTAGGTTACAAAACCTACTGACTTTATAAAAACATCCCAGTTTTTATGTAGCAGTTTTGTAATATCTTGTCTCATTTAGCCTAATACAGTCATGTGAAAAGTAACTACACCCCATGAAATGTTTTTTTTTTTTTTTCCTGTATACTGTATATGAGCATATTAAGATTTAATCTTCATTTAAACAGTATCTTTAGATAGACAGTGATGCAATTCAGGAAAAAAGCAATTAAATTTTGACTTTGCAATAAAGTATTTAATGAAAAATGAACAGATATGCCATTTCCATTTGGAGAGCAAAAAGTAAGTACACATTTGGCTCAAATTGTTGGTATTGCTCCCTTTGACAGAAACAACCTGAAGATGGCATTTCCTATAATGGTTGTAATCATTTGCATCTAATCTGGTATATCTGATTCTACGTTTAGATATCTGAGGTAATGACAAAATGTAGGAGTGTACCTACTTTTTCCCCATGAGAAATCTGAATTTATGCTTATTAAAATTATATATGGACTACAAAATGTAAATGTGATGTAAAGTTTGTTATATCACTTTTAACTAAAGATACTGTTTAAATGGAGATCATATGTTGATTTGTCACATATTGTAAAAAAGAAAAAATATGTAATGGATGTACTTACATTTTTACATTACCATATTCAGTTTAACATGTTAACGTTGTGAAAGAATGTAAAAATTTAAAATACAACCTAGGTAAGGGTTTGAGTAATGTTGCCTTGCACAGTGTTTGTTTAAAAATGTTGTCTGTTTATTATATACTGTGTGTTAGATATTGAATGTATAAATACATCATTTGGAGTAGATTTATAACATGATTTTGACAGTGAAAATGATAACATTACAAAATGACCTTTGTCATACATAGAATTTTTCAGTCATCAGAATAGTTTATTATTCATTAGAATCATATTCTTTGCTTTGTGGTCCAAAGAGCTTGTGGTATTAAGTGCTGTGGTTAGCCACAACAGTATCACTAGCAGTAAAGATCCACTTTTAGACACAGCAAGCAAAATGCCATGCATATCAATGTCAGGTTTCACCAAACAATTAAAATCCTACAATCAATAAATACCATTTATTAAAAATAAGTATCTGATTCTGGCATCAGCAACGCAAGACCCTATGAACTAAATAAGAAGTTTGAGAAATTGTATAGATTTTTCCTTCACTTAGGTAGAGGCAGAATTCCCAGTTTTTAATAGCATATATTCAGACTATAAAAGAATTACAATTTCACATGGTCTTTTTCACAAAAGTACATTTTCTTTAATAGATGACACGTCTTCGTGCATGTTCCCATTTTAAATGTTCATGTTTTAATTGTCCATGACTCGGGTGGAATCATAGTGTAATCGTTTATCTTCCATCCATCCATCCATTTTCCAACCTGCTGAATCCGAACACAGGGTCACGGGGGTCTGCTGGAGCCAATCCCAGCCAACACAGGGCACAAGGCAGGAACCAATCCCGGGCAGGGTGCCAACCCACCGCAGGACACACACAAACACACCCACACACCAAGCATACACTAGAGCCAATTTAGAATCGCCAATCCACCTAACCAGCATGTCTTTGGACTGTGGGAGGAAACCGGAGTGCCCGGAGGAAACCCACACAGACACGGGGAGAACATGCAAACTCCACGCAGGGAGGGCCCGGGAAGCGAACCCGGGTCCCCAGGTCTCCCAACTGCGAGGCAGCAGCACTACCCACTGCGCCACCGTGCCGCCCATGGTTTATCTTGATTGTCTAAATTATTTGCAACATGCTAGTTTGATCCTAGATGTAAAGAAGTTCAGTGAAAAAAATCACTTAAAAAAGTGGATATTGAACATCAGACAAATATATTTAACAGCATCATTTTTGCAGTCCCCAGAGGTTAAAATGTGTATTTATACACTATATATTAAAATTATATACTTAAAATATTAAACATTCTAATTTCAGTAATAGGCAAATAGTCCTACTAGAAAGATAAAAGGCAATTTACTTGCATATGCAACAAGCTAATTGAAAGCTTTGGACCTTGTAACCAATGGGAGCTCCCACACAGAGAAAATAGAATATGTATATCACCTAGGGACCTAGACTGGCTAGAAACAGCCCTGCTCACAACTTTCTTAGAATGAAGTGTAGATGATGCATTGATGTTTGTGTCATGAATTGTAACTTTGACAGCTCCAAAAAACACAAGAATTTGATTATTGTGGATGTTGTTGAGATAATTGAAATTCATTTCATTGACTGCTTTAATGGCTTGAAATAAAAATGAATTACAAACAGTAGATTTTGGTGATATGGCCAAGAATATTATCACAATAATTTTTGCTGTATTGATCAATCTTAATTTATCATAATATAGAACTTTATATTACTGTAAGACTCTCTTAATACTACAGACTGAATAAACAAAATGTTTATCTTAAATTAAAATTATTTATTATCAACAAATAAGACACACAAACAATGTACATACAAAATTTCCTTAACAAAAAATGAAAAGTTTTCAATTAAATAATTACACTAATTACACTTGCTCACAGCAGCTCAAATTAACAACGTATGCTACAATGCAAGTGTAGCGGTGATAATACATTTAAGTGGAAAAATTATAGTAATATACACTTATTATATATTTATATATTACTAATATAATAATAACAATTTATTAAACATCAAAAGAAATGTAGCTAATTGCGTCTCAGTTGTTATAAACGGCTTTATGGATGGATAAACATAAAATGATTTTATGTATTCAAAGTACTGCAGATGATCCCATTTTTTCAGTGACACAGTGCTGACAGTGCTTGGAAATCTGGCATCCTGTATTTTGCTGTGAAGTTTAAGATTGCATTCATAACATCCTGATGACTTTTTGATTCTTGGTTATATGGGGTCATGACTACAAACGTTGACACAAGGAACTGCTGTCTAGATACAGCACCACTGCTTGAATGCTTGCTTGCCACATCAGTTTATTGTTTTTTTCTGACAGTCTTCATACAGTATTTGATCGGATGGTATCTTTTGGATGGTACCATTTTTTTGTAGGTGCTTGAGCACGGCATATCTTACATATTGGGTGTTTGATCTGATTTTTGATAACTGAACCACTACAGATTTTTGATGATGTGTGCCCTGTCTTTAGTATTATCTCTTCATCAGTAGCTGACACATTTTCCTCCTCGGCTTCACTTGCCAGGTAATTGTCTTTGCGTGACATCTATCCTCACACTATTCCGGACCACATTAGTAAACAATTACAGGAAAGGCTAATTCATGGGGACATATGGAAGTGCAGCAGTTTTGGCTACTGTTCTGGGGCCTCATGTATAAACGGTGCGTACGCACAAAAATGTTGCGTACACCTGTTTCTACGTTCACATCGCGATGTGTAAAAACTAAACTTGGTGTAAAGCCACTGTAGCAGTAGGGGGCGCTAGCGCTCCCTTGAACCCTCATGTACCACTCCAAACACTGGGTATAATTCCAATTATTATTTATTTTATAATAATAATGTGCACAAAGCACCCTCCACTCCACACTACTCATACAATCAATAATCAATACAATAATCACCAATCCTCCTCTCCCAGACGCGTTGCCACCCTTCCACCCAGGTCAGCTCACTCGTCTGGGGTTTCCCAGAGTCCTTTATAGTCCCTGACCCGGAAGTGGTTCCATCCCAACAATCCATAAGTCCTTATCACTTCCGGGTCAGATTAAAAGTCCTTTTCTTCAACCCGGAAGCATGTCGTTCCTTCCGATCATGTGATCATGATGCACTTCCGGGTTATAGGGCACGTAGCCTTCTGTAAGCCTCCCTACAGCGGCTCCTGGTGGTCCCCATGGTATCCAGCAGGGTTGTTTATAACAATTACAATGTACATAATGCTCTGCTGGAATTTGGGGACCTTCCATGCTGCTGGGAGAGCTTAATCTGGTGGCCTGGAGGTGTGGACTGGAATATTTGGCCGGCCATCCCTCACACCACGCACATTTTAACGCCAGCTCAATCCCTGGTGTATGCAAGTTCTACACTCAGTTTTGCAAACTAGTGGCACCAAGCGTCAAAGCAGTGCTACTGTTCCAGTGTGGTTTCCCTTTCTTTATTAGATCCACATCCCTGACACGGCTTTATCAAATACACTGAAATTAATGACATATCGTTTATTAGTTTAAGGCATCTGATTGAAATTAACCTGTAACAATACAATGGTCCACGGAATGGCCAAACTATTCCAAATACCATAGCTGCTTTAGCATTGTTACTCTCATTGCTCCACTCAGAGTATTTATCCCACTGCATCTGAGTGTGTAATCACAGCTCTACAGTAGCTGATCAGAAAGAGAATTATCAATAAATGCGAAGCAGAGTACTGTAAGAGCTCATACATGTTTTTTTTGAGATCTCTAGTGGACACTCAGACTTGTTTTCACTTTTCTGCCCTTTTTCCCCCGATTCTCCTTTTCTGTCTTTTTCATGTTTATGCCAGGGCTGACCTCACTCTCACGCTATTTCTGTTAAATTTCTTTTTTTTGTTGAGTGTTTTTAGAACACCTTTCTTTCTTTCTTTCTTTCTTTCTTTCTTTCTTTCTTTCTTTCTTTCTTTCTTTCTTTCTTTCTTTCTTTCTTTCTTTCTTTCTTTCTTTCTTTCTTTCTTTCAGAGTGATCTAGATTGTTTGGTCTGCCAGTTCAGGGCTCTGATCTGCCTTAATTCCATATTAATTGGATTGAAATTCTGCAGAAGGAATGTAGATGTCTCCTCATTTATTTGAGACAAAAGTAAAATGCTTCAAAGTGACATTGTTGACCAAAATATCATGCGATGGATGGCCGGCTAAATATTCCGGCCCACACCTCCAGGCCGCCAGGTGGAGCCCTCCCAACAGCATGGAGGTTCCCCGAATTCCAGCAGGGCCTTATGTACCTTGTAGTTTTTATACACAGCCCTGCTGGATACCATGGGGACCACCGGGAGCCGCTGTAGGGAGGCTTTCAGACTGCTACGTACCCTATAACCCGGAAGTGCGTCATGATCACATGACCAGAAGGAACGACGTGCTTCCGGGTTGAGGAAAGGGACTTTTACTCTGACCTGGAAGTAATGAGGACTTGTGGATTGTTGGACAGGAACCACTTCTGGGTTAGGGGGTATAAAAGGACTGTGGGAAAGCCCAGACATTGAGCTGATCTGGGAGGAAGGGTGGCTAAGTGTCTGGGAGAGGAGGAGAGTGTATTATTGTTGTGTAGTAGGAGAATTGGTATTTATATGAGTAGTGTGGAGTGGAGGGTGCTTAGTGCACGTATTAATAATAAAAAGAATAATAATTATACATCTACCTGGTGTTTGGCGTGGTACCTGAGGGTTCAAGGGAGCTCTATAGCGCCCCCCACTGTTACAATCAATATGTATATCCAGTGACAATTGCTAAAGAACAGTTGACCCTGTTACATGTGAAATTACATTTGCTAAATTATATTGATGCCCTTAGTCACATTGAAACTGTGTTTTGAGCTATGTGATTTTTTTTTTACTCTTAAACAAAGCAAGTGCTGAAAAACCTTTAAACTAATAGTGAGGAGCATTTGCAGAAAATCTTCAGCTGTCTTTCCCGTCTTAGCCTGCTTTCGTTTTGAATATAAATTTAAGACTTGTAAATACATGAGAAAAGTTCTTCAAAATGTGTCATGGCTTCTTGGATAAGGTGAAAATTTTCAAAGTACTGTAGTTGCAAAATTTATTTTGAAGAAGGATTTAACTATTTTTATTTAAAATATGTATTCATACTAGTATATTCTAATATAGGTTTCTAGCTGTTTATTCTCATTGAGGTATTTACATTGCCAGGGTTGCCTTTAAGTGCTGGTTTTATTTTCATTTTTTTAAACTTTAATACAAATGTTAAATCATAACACTAACGAGTATTTATATATTTCAGAAATTGTACATTTATTTTGACTTGTTGTCAAATCCTGTAAATCTTGCTTAAATAGTTATGATTTCTCTTTAAGCTCTCATCCTCATTTTGGTCCCATAGACGATACAGAACTAAAAGCTAAATTAAAAAAAAAGCATAAAATGATTAATTTATTGCTGCAATTGAAATTCAGCATTTTGCAGTTAAAATGACACATAATCTTACCCCGTATGAAGTTGCAATGCTTTTCTTTCTTCCCTCAAAGTTGGCCGAACTGCCACATCAAATCAAATTCCCCCACCAGGCTTTCTCAGATGTCCTGATTTAGTCATTTTAAATTTGACAGACAGACTATATTTTACTAAAAAAGAGGGTTTGTTTCAACTTTCAAATGACACCCCATTTGACTTTCTATGATCATAGAAAATCATTAGACAGATCAATGTGAATATCCATCCATCCATCCATTTTCCAACCCGCTGAATCCGAACACAGGGTCACGGGGGTCTGCTGGAGCCAATCCCAGCCAACACAGGGCACAAGGCAGGAACCAATCCCGGGCGGGGTGCCAACCCACCGCAGTCAATGTGAATATCAATACTAGAATGTCTGCTTTCACTCGTTGCCTATTGTGTTGTCTGTTTGTAAATTAAAATGTGAAGGAGGTTATTTAACAAATAGTTGTCTGAATTCCCCAGATTCTAGCCTTACAAGCAGGGTATTGTGTGCCCTTCTACGGCCTACTGATCGCGAGATGTTGATAAAAAAACTTGCGGCCTCACTTATTTATTCATTTTTTTTCTTAAAGTTACAGAGGAAGACTGAGAAAGAAATAAGGATATTAGCAGCTATTGCAAAGCAATGGCTACTTTTGTACCCGGAAATGTAAAATCAGATTTGCAAAATTCACAAAAAATAGTTTTCCCTTTCCTTATTTAAAGAGATATTAAACTTTTATCATTACAAGGGAAATATAAATCAAGTTGATCATATTTTAGAATAGGCTTTGTTATGTAAAGAAGTTCCTAAATCTTGCAATTTGTGGTATAATTTGAGTATGAAGTATACTTCCTTTGCTAACCGAATATATTCTACAAGACTAAGGGTTGCCCTTCAAAATGATACATATACCTTGTATTTTTAAGGTCTGTGCTATGATTATTTATTTGAAAACAGTAACAAAAAAAAAATGGAGAAAAATAATCCTGTTTTTTTCTATGGAAATGTTAGTTGCAGATATTACATAACATTTTTTAGTTGTTCTGGACACCTTTAGTGACCTTTACAGTATTTAGAAGGTTATTCTGATGCTTACAGTAATAATAATACTTTTTGGTAAAAACATTACTGAATTTTGCAGCTTATTGTGCTGTAATAGATTAGTCCAATATAACTAACACTGCACAGCAATTTTTTTGAAAAGTTTTTGCTGATTGTGACAGGTACCTCCTGGGTATGCACAAATACAGGTGCTGGTCAGAAAATTAGAATATCATGACAAAGTTGATTTATTTCAGTAATTCCATTCAAAAAGTGAAACTTGTATATTAGATTCATTCATTACACACAGACTGATGTATTTCAAATGTTTATTTCTTTTAATGTTGATGATTATAACTGACAACTAATGAAAGTCCCAAATTCAGTATCTCGGAAAATTAGAATATCAATTAAGACCAATGCAAAAAAAGGATTTTTAGAAATGTTGGCCAACTGAAAGGTATGAACATGAAAAGTATGAGCATGTATAGCACTCAATATTTAGTTGGGGCTCCTTTGGCCTGGATTACTGCAGCAATGCGGCGTGGCATGGAGTTGATCAGTCTGTGGCACTGCTCAGGTGTTATGAGAGCCCATGTTGCTCTGATAGTGGCCTTCAGCTCTTCTGAATTGTTGGGTCTGGCATATTGCATCTTCCTCGTCACAATACCCATATATTTTCTATGGGGTTAAGGTCAGGCAAGTTTGCTGGCCAATCAAGAACAGGAATACCATGGTCCTTAAACCAGGTACTGGTAGCTTTGGCACTGTGTGCAGGTGCCAGGTCCTATTGGAAAATGAAATCTGCATCTCCATAAAGTTCGTCAGCAGCAGGAAGCATGAAGTGCTCTAAAACTTTCTGGTAGAAGGCTGCGTTGACCTTGGACCTCAGAAAACACAATGGACCAAAACCAGCAGATGACGTGGCACCCCAAACCATCACTGACTGTGGAAACTTTACACTGGACCTCACGCAACGTGGATTCTGTGCCTCTCCTCTCTTCCTCCAGACTCTGGGACCTTGATTTCCAAAGGAAATGCAAAATTTACTTTCATCAGAGAACATAACTTTGCACCACTCAGCAGCAGTCCAGTCCTTTTTGTCTTTAGCCCAGGCGAGACGCTTCTGACGCTGTCTCTTGTTCAAGAGTGGCTTGACACAAGGAATGCGATAGCTGAAACCCATGTCTTGCATACGTCTGTGCGTGGTGGTTCTTGAAGCACTGACTCCAGCTGCAGTCCACTCTTTGTGAATCTCCCCCACATTTTTGAATGGGTTTTGTTTCACAATCCTCTCCAGGGTGTGGTTATCCCTATTGCTTGTACACTTTTTTCTACCACATCTTGTCCTTCCCTTCGCCTCTCTATTAATGTGCTTTAACACAGAGCTCTGTGAACAGCCAGCCTCTTTAGCAATGACCTTTTGTGTCTTGCCCTCCTTGTGCAAGGTGTCAATGGTCGTCTTTTGGACAACTGTCAAGTCAGTAGTCTTCCCCATGATTGTGTAGCCTACAGAACTAGACTGAGAGACCATTTAAAGGCTTTTGCAGGTGTTTTGAGTTAATTAGCTGATTAGAGTGTGGCACCAGGTGTCTTCAATATTGAACCTTTTCACAATATTCTAATTTTCCGAGATACTGAATTTGGGACTTTCATTAGTTGTCAGTTATAATCATCAACATTAAAAGAAATAGACATTTGAAATACATCAGTCTGTTAATGAATGAATCTAATATACAAGTTTCACTTTTTGAATGGAATTACTGAAATAAACCAACTTTGTCATGATATTCTAATTTTATGACCAGCACCTGTATAGTTTTGGTTTTACTGCATCACGAAGGAACTCTGAAAAATAGACATTTATATGTTTACTGACAACGTATTTAGTCATGTTTCACATAAGCTATTAAATTCAACAGAATTAAAAGTGTTTTGCTCCTGATTTTCTTTTGTACTCAATGTCTGGTGAATCACGTTGCAGTGTTCATCAGTAGTCAGCAAGCACTGATGGATTCCAGTTGTCCTGGTATCATTTCTCCATTGTAGCAGTGTCCTGGTGAAACCTTTCACCGTGTTCGTTACTGACAGCACCGAGATTTGCGGGGAAGAAGTCCAAGTGTGAGTGGAGGAAATGAATCTTGAGTGATATGTTGCACTTCATTGTTTTGTATGCTTTGAGAAGTTTGTCTACCAGCTGAATGTAGTTTGGGGCTCTGTAATTGCCCAGAAAATTGTCAACAACATCTTTGAAGGCTTTCCAGGCAATGTTTTCCGGCCCAGCTAAGAGATCTTCAAACCGCTTGTCACTCATAACAGGTCTGATATGGGGGCCAACAAAAATGCCCTCTTTGATCTTGGTGTCAGTTATTCTTGGGAACATCTGTCTTAAATAATGAAAACCTTCGCCTTCCTTGTTCAGAGCTTTCACGAAATTCTTCATGAGTCCCAGTTTTATATGAAGTGGAGGCAAAAATATATTTTCATGTGCCACATTTTTCTGTCCTGGAACTAACTTTTTATGGAGTGGCCAGTTCTGTCGAGAATAGTGTGACTCTTTGGCACGGCTGTCCCATTCACAGATGAAACAACAATACTTTGTATAGCTGAGCTGCAGTCCTAGTGACAGAGCAACGACTTTAAGATCTCCACAGATATTCCAGTTGTACTTGCTATACTGGATGTCCTTCAGCAACAATTCCATATTCTCATACGTTTCTTTCATGTGTGCTGCATAGCCAACAGGTACTGAAGGATAAACGTTTGCCATTGTGTAGCAGAACAGCTTTCAGGCTTAACATTGACGAATCAATGAAGAGACGCCACTCTTCTGGGTTGTGATCACAACCCAAGGCCGAGAACAATCCTTCAATGTCACAACAGAAACAGAGACTGTCGACTTGTGCAAAAAATTTGGTTATATCATGATGTCTGCCTCGAAATACAGAAATTTTCATACCTGGTGACAGCAAACACCATTCCTGCAGTCTCGAACCCAGCAGCTTGGCTTTTGCTTCTGACAGACCCAAATCTCTGACCAAAATTGTTCAGTTCGGACAGTGTTATCAGATGTGGATTGCCTGATGAGCACAGTTCCAAATCCGGTTCAATGTCACCATTGACTCTGGTGGTTTCGGAATTGGAAGACTCTCGTCATGTGGCACGGGTCTCATTGCTGAAGGCAGATTAGGATATTCAATTGACTTCTTGTTTTTGGCAGAGAAACCAGACACATTAGTGAAACAGAAGTAACAGTCCGTCACATTGTCTTTCTGTTCTCGCCATATCATCGGAACAGCAAATGGCATCGACTTTCGAGTGCCTCTGAGCCAGGCTCTCAGACTGACAGCACATGTCGCACAGCACATGTCGCACAGCAAATGTGAGGCGCCCATTCCTTGTCTTGATCACCAATTTTGTAGCCGAAATACAGATGATAAGCTTTCTTCACAAGAGCAGTCATCCAACATCTCTGAGGCGCAAGTGTATATTCGCCACAGATGTAGCAGAATGTATCGCAGCTGTTACGACATTGTCGAGACATATCGCCTGACACCAAAACGTCTATAGCATCAAGCTTACTTACTGTTATATTGCTACAGGTACTATACTTTACTATACTGATACTATACATACACACTGACTATATATATTAACCAAATGAGCAGGATCAGTGTGTGCAAGCCACCTTTATAGCATGCTGAGACAGCGTCAAGCTCGTTCAGACCTGCCCAGGCATGCCCAGGATGTCAGCTTCCACAGAACACCTCCAACCTGACCTGATTCCATGCCTGGACATGCCCAGGCTGCACAAACCGTTGTTGATAAGTCACTTACGGGAGCGAAAATGTTTGGATACAAATATAAGAAAAAATCATGACAAAACTGAAGATTTCTCTGAAACTGTGCGTGATGAGTAAATTTTGATGTGATATTCGTAATCAGCACCCAAAAATGTATAAGAAACATCCAACAGTGTTCAAGAAGCAAAAACTTAGTTGTGCAGTGTAATTATCCAGCTGTAAAAATTTGGAATAAAAAATGTCTGCTCTTTATTATGAAGGGTAGAACTTGAATATTAAGTGAACTATGTGTGCTTTTGTGGATTGAAAGCTGGGTTTTGTAATTTCCTTACTTTTCTTTTCCTTAAAACAGTTTTTTTTATCATTTCTTGCCTTTCCTCCTCCTCTATTCTATAGTTAGTTCAGACTGTTTGTCTCTGCAGAATAAAGGGTAAGACCCTCTACACATCTTCCATTATTAATTCCAGTAGGTGTAAGAGATGATACGTTATACCTGTTACTGAAAGATTGCTACATTTTTTTTTCTATAAAAGACAGATGAAATTGTATTCTTAGTAGGTCATGTTGACCTGGAGTAATGCCATTAATTATGTATTAGTCCATGCTAAGCAAGACTGTTCTGTGATAAATATGAAAAGGTCTCTCTTCTGAATTTGGTTTAGTCACATAAATTAAGTGCTTAAAATTTTGTTTTGCCTTTATAAATCACAGATCATTTGTGGGGTTTAGTTACAAAAATACCTAATAACAGACTTACTGAAATATTCATCCTTGGGATCTTAAACATGTCAAGAAGAAAACTGTATTTGCACTGTAATAGTCCAAGATGAGATTTGAGATCAGATCTTTCCTGAAAATAGTACTAGTTTTCTCAGACTGATAAATAGTATGTAATGATCCCATGATAAAAATCATTTACAAATTATGCTTTTTATTTTGTTTAAGGTAGCTCATTACCAAATTTGTATTAGTGTATATACGAGGGGGGACCCAAAAATAACCGGAATTTTGTTGTTGTTAGGTTGGTACTTGTAGTACGTGGTTGGGCCGCTAGGGCGATTTAGTTACACTCCTCACAAGTCAGTCTGCCAAGTGCCATCAGTCTGGAAGGTTGTGCTTGTGTTCAGTGAATTTTTTTGTAAAAGTAGGTTGCGCAACAGTGTGAGAAGGAAACGCCCTGATTTGTGGGAGTCGGGCGATTGGTTCTTTCATCATGACAACGCTCCATCTCACACTGCTCTCAGCATTCACCAATTTTTGGCAAGAAACGGTATGACAACCCTGAACCACCCACCCTACTCACCGGATTTAGCTCCGTGTGATTTCTTTTTGTTCCCTCGGATGAAAAAAGACTTGAAAGGAAGGCGTTTTGCTGACATCGAAGAGGTAAAACAAGAAACGACCAAAGCATTAATGGGCATTACTTCAGACGAATTTAAAAAAATGTTTCGAACAATGGAACAAACGGTTAGATAAGTGTATTTCCGCCAATGGAGAGTACTTTGAAGGAGACTAATTGTAGTTCGTACAGAAAATTAAATTAAACACGTTTTAAAAATATTTCTGGTTATTTCTGGGTCCCCCCTCGTATGTATGTGTGTGTACTGTATATATATATATATATATATATATATATATATATATATATATATATATATATATATATATAGTGCATCCGGAAAGTATTCACAGCGCATCACTTTTTCCACATTTTGTTATGTTACAGTCTTATTCCAAAATGGATTAAATTCATTTTTTTCCTCAGAATTCTACACACAACACCCCATAATGACAACGTGAAAAAAGTTTTCTTGAGATTTTTGCAAATTTATTAAAAATAAAAAAATTGAGAAAGCACATGTACATAAGTATTCACAGCCTTTGCCATGAAGCTCAAAATTGAGCTCAGGTGCATCCTGTTTCCCCTGATCATCCTTGAGATGTTTCTGCAGCCTAATTGGAGTCCACCTGTGGTAAATTCAGTTGGTTGGACATGATTTGGAAAGACACACACCTGTCTATATAAGGTCCCACAGTTGACAGTTCATGTCAGAGCACAAACCAAGCATGAAGTCAAAGGAATTGTCTGTAGACTCCGAGACAGGATTGTCTCGAGGCACAAATCTGGGGAAGGTTACAGAAACATTTCTGTTGCTTTGAAGGTCCCAATGAGCCCAGTGGCCTCCATCATCGATAAGTGGAAGAAGTTCGAAACCACCAGGACTCTTCCTAGAGCTGGCCGGCCATCTAAACTGAGCGATCGGGGGAGAAGGGCCTTAGTCAGGGAGGTGACCAAGAACCCGATGGTCACTCTGTCAAAGCTCCAGAGGTCCTCTGTGGAGAGAGGAGAACCTTCCAGAAGGACAACCATCTCTGTAGCAATCCACCAATCAGGCCTGTATGGTAGAGTGGCCAGAAAGAAGCCATTCCTTAGTAAAGCCCACCTGGAGTTTGCCAAAAGGCACCTGAAGGACCCTCAGACCATGAGAAAGAAAATTCTCTGGTCTGATGAGACAAAGTTTGAACTCTTTGGTGTGAATGCTAGGCATCACGTTTGGAGGAAACCAGGCACCGCTCATCACCAGGCCAATACCATCCCTACAGTGAAGCATGATGGTGGCAGCATCATGCTGTGGGGATGTTTTTCAGTGGCAGGAACTGGGAGACTAGTCAGGATAAAGGGAAAGATGACTGCAGCAATGTACAGAGACATCCTGGATGAAAACCTGCTCCAGAGCGCTCTTGACCTCAGACTGGTGCGACGGTTCATCTTTCAGCAGGACAACGACCCTAAGCACACAGCCAAGATATCAAAGGAGTGGCTTCAGGACAACTCTTTGAATGTCCTTGAGTGGCCCAGCCAGAGCCCAGACTTGAATCCGATTGAACATCTCTGGAGAGATCTTAAAATGGCTGTGCACCGACGCTTCCCATCCAACCTGATGGAGCTTGAGAGGTGCTGCAAAGAGGAATGGGCGAAACTGGCCAAGGATAGGTATGCCACGCTTGTGGCATCATATTCAAAAAGACTTGAGGCTGTAATTGCTGCCAAAGGTGCATCGACAAAGTATTGAGCAAAGGCTGTGAATACTTATGTACATGTGATTTCTCAGTTTTTTTTATTTTTAATAAATTTGCAAAAACCTCAAGTAAACTTTTTTCATGTTGTCATTATAGGGTGTTGTGTGTAGAATTCTGAGGGACAAAAATGAATTTAATCCATTTTGGAATAAGGCTGTAACATAACAAAATGTGGAAAAAGTAATGCGCTGTGAATACTTTCTGGATGCATTGTAGGTGCCTCTTGAGGTGGAAAGCCAAAGATCCAATAGTGGACACTGGAGATAAGGAATGCCATCAAGCTGAAGAAGGAGGCCTTCCACGTATGGTTAGCACAACAGACTCAACAGAGCGGTACTGACAAAAAAGCTGTTACCTTGACAATCAGGGAAGTAAAAACCCAGGTGTGGGAGGGGTGTGCAGAGACCATAGAAAGCATTGATCGGACTAAAAATCTTTTGATATAAGGGTGAATCATGTACTCGAAGACATCAGTGGATATTAAGGAGAAGTGCATTTAAAACTGAAGCCAGGAAGCACTTCTTTATGTAAAGAGTTGTGGGACTCTGAAATTACCAAGACATGTAGTTAAAACAAAAATCTTGACAGACTAAGAACAAATCTGGATGAGATACTGGGATGGCTTAGCTTTTAGCTAAACAAACGGGCTTGATGGACTGAATGGTCTTGTCTCATTTGTCAAATTTGAACCGTTATCTTAGCCTCTGATATACAGTACATTCTTATCTTGTCATCTCTGAATCTACCTCCCGTACAACTTCTTCAGCTTCATTTTAACCTTGCCCCCTCAGTCTTTACAGTTTTTAAGTTCATCCAGCTTCAATGCTACATTTCAAAACCAACTCATTTATTCTATCTCTGGTCAGTATTCATTTGATTGTCATTCAGAGTAACATGTCCAAATATTTCATTGACATCCTTGACATAAAATCTGAGTGTGATTCTGGCTCAGAAATCTATGGTATTATGGTTAAGCCTGAGTATTTAATTATCTGATTTACAGTGTAAAGCCCAAATAACTATTGAAACTGTATTCTCTTGCCATCTATCTTTCCCAAGTGATACGACAGTGATTCTAAGAGGAAGAAAGAAATCATAACACTAGCTTCTTTTTAATATTGGCTGAACACTCACAATAGTACAATATTCAAAAGAGAGCATCTAGCGAAAGCATGATGCAGTTGGGGGTTGCTGCAGTTAACTCTGGTCACTCCAAGAGAGAATGCGGAAGGCATATTTGCTAGGTACAGGCAGTAGTGATGTCTTCCATCCATCCATAGGTGAGCTTTATTGTTCAGTGCAGGTGCCAATGCTTTATACTTTTTCAGCTTCCAAAATAAACACATACATTATCCAAACATGAGATTCATTAACAGGGACACTCAAAATAGTAGACAATGACACCTGGCCATATATTGATCATCACCAAACAAGGGAGCACATCAGCACTTCTAAAATCCTGAGTGAGTCATCTTCCACTTGTTTCTTCCCATCTCCCTGTCAAATTCTGCTTGTAAGCTGATTTGCGTGGTTTTACCTGTATTTATTTATAGCCACAATTACCCTTTTTTAATAAAGTAATCTGTTTGAAGTAAACATCACAGATCACAGTGGCATACTTCAAACCTTTGGTTACAGCTACCCTAAGGTAACTCAAAGTATATTCATGAGTGAGGCATGTAAATGAGTTGTGAAGCCAATTTTACAACAAACTGGAACAAAATCATTAGTTGAATCAAGTAATAGTGATGACGGTGTGAATTTGATAGTGATAATGATGCAAATGGCACTGTACAACTGAACCTCCTTGATATTCCAGGTTAATTCAATGGCCTGAAGGTTCACCGTGGTGTGACAGTAGCTGTGTGGCAAAAAGGAAGAATGATAGTGATCAAGTAGAAAGAGAAGAAGGAAGTTAACCACCTAAGCATTGTTCAAGATTTAATAGCTGTAAATGTTCATGTTATTGGAAATGTGGAAGTCAGTAAGCTACACTAGCATAAGGGGCATTTCGATTGTACTGATCACGCACTGTCTTTCTACCCTCTATTGCAGAAGCATCAGAAAAAATATAAGAAGAGTATGCAAAGAAACACGCTTTCACTATCCCTATTGCAATGTTGGGCTGTGTGTTGGTGACTGTTCCAAAACATATCACACGAAGTGTAAGAAATCTGCATCAGTACAGTAATGGATATTAGACATACCTTTCTACTGCATTTATGTTCATATTTTGATATTTCATGTTTCTGTTTTACAAAATAACATAACGCTAAGGAGGCTTACAACAACAAAACATACACAAACACACTCTTAGTTTTGTGACTGTTTATTTTCCTAGGAAAAGTTTCAGATTGAGCATCAGTTTACTGTAGTATATTTGGTGGTGTTTTATTCAAGTCTACTTGTGTCATTGTGGTATCAGTGATTTTAAAACAAATCTGCATTGTGGATTCAAGATTCATAAATGCTTCCAATATCCAAAGGATTTAAATGTTTACTAAATGCTTAAAATTATGATTTTGTTTTTCTGTCTACAGGGTACTTTCAGCTCAAGCCTGGATGTGACGCGTGGAACACGACATCGTGGACTAGTGGAGAGAGTTCAGAGGGAGCGCCGTTTAATATCACCTCTGCGACATTACCGTCGACAAGTATCCTTATGATATGTATCATTACCTTCTGGGTGTGCATTTTGGAGCCAACTGGTTTACAGATTTTTGCATCAGTAGGATTGCATTGTTATATAGTATATGCCGAAGGCTGCAGGAGCCATACGATAAATGTTGAACATGGTGCTGGTTGTTGAAAATGCCTTTGAAACCTTTTGTTATCAGGTAGCTTGTTTCAAATTTGGATATTAAATGACAGCATTATGAGCATCAACATAGGAAGGAAAAATGTAAATCAATAGTCTATTCCTTATGGGAGCAGCAACTATAGTAGGTGTTAAGCAGTATACAAATGAACAAAATACAATGTAACAGAAATACATTATATAATTTACTTAAAATGTTTTTTATTTTGATACTCAATCTTAGTTTTCTATGGAACTTACGATTTTTTTTCTAATTTCATTTCGCATTGCCAGCTTATACTTTTAGTTAGGCAACTACAATTTCCAATACACAATGCATCAGTTGCTTAAGAATGTGAATAAACGATGTATAGTTAAAAGGTTTAAATGATGTAGTTTTACATTTTGTTTAATAACATTTTTAGTATTTTTAAGTTAACCAATTACACAGGCACAAAAGGTACAGAACAGAACACTTCTTTATTATTCCTGTTTTATTTATATAGTTATTTTAGAATTTGTATATGTGTTTCCTCTTTTTTTAATAGCCTGCTTGGTAAAACTATTTGGAAACCATTAGTTGAAAAAACACTTTGTGTAAATGTGTGTTAAATGAAATATTGTCCATTCCTCTTAATGTATAGATTATGCTTTTAAGAATAGCTAAATTAGATGTATGGCTTAATGACTTTAAAAATAATTTTTATGATTAAGAAGTTACTAGGACTGTCTACTGTGTCATTCAGTTTTCTCAAGAGTTCTAGTAATGTGGTCTGTCAGATACGAATGTTGGGGATTAAAGGTGTAGTGTGTCCTGAATCCTACAGGAGGAAATATATGTGGGGTTGGACGTGGTAATGAATAGTTGTCCATTGTTTCTCTGTTTTTGTAGCTGAAATGAATGATTTTGGCTTAGGCTGTTTGGCTCAGGCTGTAATTAGATACATGGATGGATAGAGATAGATTGATTGATTGATCGATCGATCCTCAAGGGGAAATTCACATAATTGTTGTCTCTAAGTTCCTTTAAGGATTATTTTATGGGTTGCAGCTCTTTCTTTTGCCATTTCACTAAAATACTGTTGATGATTATAACTTCAGTACATGAATTACGGTTTTTGCTAGATTATAATCCACCAACATTTTTAGATTTTTAGATTGGATAGAACTTTATTTGTCTACGGGGGAAATTTTGCTTTTTTACAGAAACTCTTTAAATAAGTACATAAATAGGTAGATAAGTAAGTAAGTAAATAAATAAATATAAACACAATTGAATGACTATAAAGCAAGAACATTCCAAAAGAAAGCAAAGTTCTGACTTGGACTTTACAGTCACAGTGAAGGCACTATGCAGATGTATTGCTGTTGTTATAAAGAAACCCCAGTAGCGTTATTTGATACACTTCTGCTGAATGATTAGTTGGCTGAAAGTACTCATGGTTCGTGTGTAAGAGAGAGGATGTGCAGCATTGTTCATAATGACACTGAGTTTTGTTTTAATTCTCTCTTCCGCTACAACCTCCATGAGGTCCAAACTGCATCCTATAACTCAGCTTGCCCTTTTAATTAACTTGTTGATTCTGTGGGCCTCTCTTGAACTGATATTACCAGTCAGCACACCACAGCATAGAAAAATTACACTTAACATCACAACTTTATAGAAGATATGAAGGATGCCACTTCCCACATTAAAGGAACACCATCTCCTAAGAAAAAAGAACCTACTCTGCCCTTTTTTTAAGACAAGTTCATAATTTTTCAATGGGCTTTTGACAAAAATGTATCAGAAAATGTTTAAGCATTAAGTTGCTAAGAAGTACTAAAGATTTTGGTTCATTATAAAGTAAATTTTAAAAACCTAGTATTTATTTACTGGATGACAGAAGAAACGTTTGATTGCCAGTTTAACTTTGAGCAGAAATTGTAAAATACCTATAAATATACCAAAAGTGTATTTTTTTAATGCCATCTGATAGCTCAGAATAATTGTTCTTCTTGCCGTCTGATAGTTTTCCAAGTTCTCTCTCTCTCAGCTAAACTGATGTCCTGTATTCTATGGAAATCTGCTTGGCATACTTGTAATGTAAATGTATTTGTATAGCACCATTTTTTTTTATCTCTCTTTAAATTTTTGTATTCTCAGTTTTATTGACTGAAACATTGAACTTAAGTTTATTTTCTGAGGTTGGTTACCCAAGTAGCTAAAGAGAAGTACCGTTTGTTGGTTTTTTTTTCATATGTTTCCTTTTGATTTGTATATTGGTTATATCATTTTTAAAATAAAGTTTATATAGCTATGAACACTGCACAGAAATATTATAATAGAATCCCCAATGTTTCCATTCAGCATGTAAGCATGCAAAAGTTCCTTTTATTTTATAAAATTAAATCTTCCATTTGGCACATGTTCTGATTGTTGTTATATTAAGTATACATTAGTGGGAATATTAGATATGGGTCATTCCATGTCCAATCACCCAAAGGCCCACGCATTTTGGACTGAAAACATTCTGGAAAATTTACCAGGTGTACAATTGTTAGTCAGGAGACACCCTGTAAATTTTTTTGATGTAAGTCAACACTTTACAAGATACAGTCAGTTTACTGAGGGGAGGGTGGTGTCCATTTTATCTGGCCTCATTTTATCATCAAACTTCAGAAGTCCATAGCTCAGAAACTAAACCACAGAACAGGCTCAGACTTTGCACGCCGGTACATTAATTGGTATAGTATATGACAAAATTAACACATTTGGTCCAGATGACCCTGCATTCTCAAAGCAGCCCCTTGATATTGACCACAATTTAATTAGAGTTTTTGGCTTAACTATGTTTAGGACTCAGAAATACACATTTGTAACCAACACAGACTTTTGGACTTTTTTCCCCCCTTATTCAGATAACTATATAGGCTTTCTAAAAAAGCAATAAACAGAAAAGTAACTGTATCAGAGTTTGAAGAGCAAACCTCTCAAATCCAAAAAATCATTTTGGATTTCACTTTCAGAGCACCGTCACAGTATGTGGGAATATTCAGATAATTTAAATATTTTTCATTTATTCTACATTGTTCTTTCTTTCTCAAAACACATACCATACTTTTCTTATGCAGATTTTTCATGTTTGTTTTCCATCCTAAACATAGGCTGAATGCACCATGTGTCAATAATGATAATCATTGAGTTTTCAATCAGTAAGTTCTCAAAAATGTCAAACTTTTTTCATATCAAATGACGATGTCCTATCTCATGTTGCTGAACTGAGAATACAATTCTCCATGGCCAAAAGAGTACCTGGTACTCAAGAATACCACTGTTACATCCCTACAGAAGATGGCAAACTCAAACTCAGGTGTCTGGTGAAGACAGTCAATTGACTGTCTGAGTATTCACCACTTAAGCTGCAGCTGAGATCCTGCCCTCTCACAATCACTCTCCTAATGGATCAGATGTGTCCCTCACATTAGACCAGTGTCCTATTTGAGGGCTATGTTGGGTGCATGTATGATGAAAAATGTTAGATTGGTGTGATTTGTGACAAGAGTGAAGCATAATCAGACATCCTGATATGTTTCATGCATCCAAACTATCCTGAACAGTCTTTCCATTGGCCATCTAGAGACTATATTTGTTGGTTGCCATTACAGTGTGTCATTGCACACCAGGCAAATACCATCTTGATCTCAAAGACAAAAATGCCCTACACTCTGCACTTCGATTGAAACAGAAATGAAATGGGTCACATTCTTGCTGCTGCAATACCATCCATCCATTATCCAATATGCTATATCCTAACTACAGGGTCATGGGAGGGTCTGCTGGAGCCAATCCCAGCCAACACAGGGCGCAAAGCAAGAAACAAACCCCGGGCAGGGCGCCAGCCCACTGCAGGCTGCAATACCAAGATGTTGACATTTCATTATAACTAGTGTTGTGTTTAATGATAAATCAAGCAGCTATTGTTCACGTGTTGTTGTACTTAATGTGCCTTTGGTGATTAATTTTTTTCTGTTAATCCTATACCCAAGTTAGTGATGAAGAACTTAATGGTTATCATTACTGACAAATGGTGAATTTAAGCCACGTTTAGATTGGAAAATAAAAATAAGAGATTCACATAAAATAGTAAGACTTGTTTTTGAGAAAGAAGGAACAATGTAGGATACAGGATTTTTTTTTTAAATGTCTGGACATTCCCACAGTACATTAATCTGGTTTAAACATTAGACCCAAAATGATTTTTGAGAGGTCTTCTAGTCAAACCCTGATGCCGTTTCTTTTTTGTTTATAACCTTTTGGAAAGCCCTGTGTAGATATCTAAACATGGAAAAAAAAAGTTCAGCAGGTTGTATTAGTTAGAAGTATGCTTTCTGAAAGCCTAAATAATGGTGAAACCAAAGAGGCAAAGTATTTTTTTTTTTTTTTTTGCATTTTTGAAGGTCTGATCTTACCAAGTGGTGTCATCTGGACCACACATTTTAATTTTGTTACTTACTATACAAATAAAGGTACCAGTATGCAAAATTTGAGCCTGCTAGGTGGTTTAGATCTTGAGATATGATCTTGTGAAACTGATGTAAAAATAAACCTGGCGCTAAATTTGACACCCCTCCCCCCTCACAAAATTGACTGTATCATGGAAAGTATTAATCTTACATCAAAATAATTTTACAGGGTGTCTCCTGGACAACACAGGTACACCTGGTATTTTTTCAGAATTTTTTGAAACAAAATATGTGGGATTTCTGGAAAATTGGTTGATTTGACATGGAATGACCCATATCAAAGTGTTGTGTTCTGTGTTTTACCTTTGCTTAAATAAAACATGTCGTCCCTAATGGTGCAATATACATGCCACAGGAGTTATATTTTGTTTGTATTGCATTACGTAATGGCCCAATTGTGTCTTAGAAATGTAATCAGAGTTATTGTTTTCTTTGACCGCTACAACAGTCAACAACAGTATACAGTATATAGACAAAAATGTTAATACAGTATATCTCAGTAAAAAATAAAATGAGAGTTTGTATGGACAATTGGAAAACATTCATTTTATTTTTGAAGCATGCGCCTTCTTAATTTTACACTTCTTAATTTTACAGTGATAGGTTTACTCAACTGTTATGAATAGTACTTTAAAGCTGAAGAAATTACAGTAGTGAGTTAGAATTTAAGTAGAGGAAAAGCCCCCAGGTCTTCAGATATTATACTTAGAATGTATCTGATTATGCATAAACAGAGAATCCTACCCCATGTTTACGGCTCGTATCTTCATGTTTTAGAAAGATGACTAGCATGTCTCTTCTGGCTATGCTTTCTGTTTTTATTATATGTTTATAGTCTATTATAAACAATCCTGTCATTAAGCACTGTATTGGACTTGAGGATACAATTTAGGTTCTTCAAATAAGCTCAATATTGATTAATTGACTTGAGGATACAATTTAGGTTCTTCAAATAAGCTCAATATTGATTAATTGCAAATTTCATACCATTTTTTTATCAGAACCTTGACAAAAGTGAACAGATTGACAGTTCTCCATATAGCTCTGCCTACTTGTCTCCACCTGCTGATGCCAGTTGGAGAAGGTAAGGATATAACACCCTCCTCTACTGTCTTCATTTCTGAACTTTTCTTTAGCAAGATAGCAATAATAAACACATTTTTAGACTGAGCTTTGCATAATTTAAACCAAATATAAATAAACTTGGGGCAATTCATTAAAGGTATGGTTGTAGTTTACGGTTTTCTTTCATCAGTATAAAATGTAGTTCTTTCTCCCCTAAAGAGTTCTCATGATTTAAAATTACAGCTTTGCATTTAGAATATGCTATTGTGTCATATTTATAGAGAATACGGTAATATCTACAAAACTCATATGATTGTGCTGACGAATTAATAGCTGGTAATCATATTTTTCTAAATATGTATTATTTTACCCAGTCCATGAATGTTGTACATTTATGCTTACATTTGGAACACCATTTCTGCTAATTTATCATATTATTATTTGTCCTGTACCTTATGTAATATCATTATTGACATCAAGCTAATAATAGCCATATTCACTGCTGACTTCCTAAACTCCTAAATTTCTGACATTTTTAATGGTGATGGGTGAATGTTTTTATATTCAACTTTTGTTTGTAGAGCTTTAAAGTAGAAATAATTTTTTAAATAATTACAAGTTTCTGTAGGTGTTACATTCACTTATAACTATTGAATACTGCTTCTTCTGCTCTTCAGTTATTGACAAGTTTCCCTATTATGCTCTTCACTTTTTTTCCATACCTTCTTTTTCCGTGCTGGCCTACTTTTCTGTCTACTGCAGTCAAATGGCAAAGCATGTTTTCTGCTAAGATATGTCTCCTCATGCCAGGTGTATTATTTATTGATAGTGTGTACACCATATATTGCAGCCTTAAAATAAATATTAAACTATAGTTAAAATAACAAATAGCTGATTCATTTGACTTTGAGTGTTTATAAAGGCAGCCAATAAATAAATAATATTTAAAAGAAAGAAGCTGATTGATTTCTCTGACTGCTACGCACATTATAAGTGGGTATGTTCTATGTATTTTATACATAAAGCCTATTAGGTCATTAAGTCTGAAGACATACAGCCTTAATTGATGTCTTGATGATGTTCCTTTAAAGATGTTTAAAGAAATTTAACGTGTCCTATAAGGTCAAATTAGAAGAAGTGGAAATTTGGGGTGTAGCATGTAGATGGGTGCAAAATTGACTCAGACACAGGAATCAGAAGGTGATGGTGTGAGAAACTCTATCAGAATTAGCTGATGTTAATAGTGGTGTTCCACAGGGGACAGTGTTAGGGCCACTGCTATTTTTAACATATATAAATTATTTTGACAGGAATATAATTATCAAACTGGTCAAGATTGTAATTTATATGAAGTTAGATAATCCGTTGAATCATTACAGAGGACCTAGGACAGTATATAGGCCTGGGAAGATTAGTGGCAGATAAAATTTAATGTAAGTAAAAGTATTACATGTAGGAAGTAAAAATGTTTGAATACACAATGGGAAGTCTGAAAGTTGAAAATACAATTTATGAGAAGGATTTAGGAGTCATAGTGGACTTGTCACTATCAACTGCCAGACAATGTTCAGAAGCCATTTAGAAGGCTAACAGAATGTTCAGTTAAAATAGCATGATGGGTAGAGTTTATAATGCACTGAGTAGACCTCCACTGGAGCACTGTGTACAGTTTTAATCTCCAGGCTTTAAAAAGGACATAGCGGCACTGGAAAAAGTCCAGATAGAGTAACTAGGCTGATTCTAGGGCTACAATGGATGAGATATGAGAACACATGGAATAAGTTACCAAGTAGTATGATAGACAGTAGGACTTTAGGGACTTTCAAAACTAGACAGTGTTATTTTAGAAGAATTAAGTGGATAGGACTAATGAGCTTTGTTGGGTTGAATGACCTATTCTTGTCTAGATTGTTCTAATGTCCCTGATATAGGAAATAACCGGTAGCATTCTGATGCATATCATGGAATAAATTACAATAGAAGTTAATGTATAGCATATATTATAAGATTTTTATTTTAAAGGCATGGTATATTACCAGCTATTAATCAGCCTTTAGTTTGCAATGATTTAGTAACAACTTGCACCATCATAAGACACTTGTAGTATAGAATCATTATAAGAAATAATTAAGCTGATTAGAATAAATCCTGTCCCTTTTTTGTATTGTTATCTTCGTGTAGCTTCAAATTGGTCTTTGAATCATCTTTTTGCTTTATGTTGACAAATGATTCATTTGTACTTCATGGCTCCCTGAGTTGTCTGTCTAGATAAAGAAAACAAGTCTCTGTACAAAGAGTTGTGTTCTATATAATACATGTCCAAATGACATGTTTGTACATTGTTACTACATTGATGCAGCTCCTGTTGTTATTGTACAGCATGTTGCACATTAGAAATTTCTGTTTGGAACAGTGATGTTCCACGTAAAGCTGTTACAAAGCTACCTAAGGCGATGCACATATGAAACAGAAGTTTGGAGTAAAACTATTAAATTGGGGTACTGTACAAGTAACAGAAGTTGTAGTTTCCAACATTTATTTCTCCTTGTTGTTTTTAATTCACAATTCTCAGTACTTGAGTTATCTCTACTTTTATCCTTTATTTTCTTAGTCTCAAAAGATTAAAATCCTTTAAGCTTTCTTAATATGTAATACTCTGCATTGTTCAAGTAATTGTGATAGCTGTTCTCTGGGCTTTCTTGATCAATGTTATATTTTTATATTCTTCTTTTGGCTGCTCCTGTTATATTCTTATATAATTTGGAGACATGATATGGAGATCAGACCTTTACACAGTTTTCCTGTGGTTGGTACAAGTGCATTTTGATGCTTAAGCACAACTTCTTTTAGTTAGCAGTAATTAGTATACATCATAAAATCTAACATCTTATTAACCTTTTTAATGTCTTATGTGCATTGTGTAGTTTGAGTAGTGATAATGAGTCTACTTGGGCACTTGAACCCTCATGATGACATATACTTTTTAAGTGCTAACCTTGTACTGTGTAGTCATGTTGCTTATTTTTCTTCCAGGTTGTTATTTCATATTTGTTTATATTAGGCTCTCTTTAACACACATTGTCCCACATCAGTGGTTTGTCCAGGTTTATGTTTACGGATTGTTCTAATCCAGCATCTATAAAAATTATAAATCACAGTATTCCCAGAATCAAAAATATGTCACGTGATTGTTTACGTTGGGTGTTGAAAAAGAAACTTTCCATTAAGGCTGAAAGGTTAATTAGCTAAGACATTAAATATAAATAGAGAGAGAGAGATAGAAAGATAGAACAAACTGTTTTAATTTGTCCCCTGGGAAAAATTTGTATTTTTACAGAAGCTCTTTAAATAAATACATAAATAAATGGTCTGAACAAAGAAGAAAATTAAAATGAAAGAAAACCTCTGAGTTGGCTGTCACAGGCACAGTGAAGCATTATGTAGACATATTGCCGTTGGTATAAAGGTACCCCAGTAGCATTTCTTGACACACTTCTGCTGAACAATTCTTTGGCAAAAAAGTGCTTACAGTATAAGTCACAGTAAAAGTGGTATAAAATATGATAACAGAGAAAAAACAATTTAACCCCTACCTGAGAGAAAGAGAATGAGAGTGCCAAAAGAAAAAAAAAAAAAAACTTTCTTGCCATATTTAAAAAAAAAAAAAAAAAAAAAAAAATTTTTGAACAGTCCCACTAAGTGAGAATTTATTTTTTTTCTAATTTCAGATGTAATATTGAACATCTGTTCTGAGTTATAAAAGGTGTGTGTTTTGGGATTCTTCTAGTTAAGCAAGATAAGTCTATGTGCTAGTTGTGTGGTATAGGTTATTACAATCAATTTGTTTCTGTCCACGTTAAGCTTTTTTCAATAAGGCAGAATAGTGTTGAAAACACTGGAAAAATGAAAGAACATTATTCTAACTGTGGTGCTGGCTTTGTCCAAGTGTGAGTAGGCTGTTTGGAGCATTTAGATCAGAGCATCCTCTACACTTATATGTGTCTGATAGGCAACCTGCAGAGGATCCAGTTGTTCTAAATCCAGGAGTCCTAGCTGTTTCAAGATCAGCCTCTCAAAGGTCTTCATGATGCATGAAGTAAGAGCAGCTGGCCTGAAGTCCTTGGGATCACTAGAATGCACTTTCTTTGGCTTTGGGATCTAGCAGGATGTTTTGCACATCTTGAGAACCTTCTGCAAATTCCGGGAAGGTGGGGACAGGTGCTGAAGAATCCTGCGGAACTGGCTGGCACATATTTTTAGCATCCTGGTGTGGTGTAGCAGGGCTCATGTTAAAAAGGCCACTTTTTAAATAAATAATCACTGCAGTCCCGGCTTAGAGAGGGGGCGTTGTAGTGTGACTGGAGCGGTTCCCGGATGAGGCGTGCTTAAGTGCACAGGTGAGGAGTTGTCTGCATCCGCAATTAGTGCTGGGAGCTGCTAATTGCCACATCTGATCCACGTCCCCGTAATAAATAGAAGCATGAGGTGGCTAGGAGGGGGGAAAAAAGATAAGAGAGAAGGACGGAGGCTAAGGGAGAAGAAGGCTGGAGAAGTAGGGAGCCGTTGCGAGCGAGTGACAGCAGGCAGCTGGAAGGAGAGCCCTGAGAGAATGTTTGGCCGACACTCGGGGTGGATGGATTGGGTCACACCTGCTGAGCTTTTCGGAGGAGCGGAAGTGACCAGGATCATGGACGGCTTGCCGCGTAAGGCCAAGAAGGCAGCAGCAGTCATGGAGGCTTTTGGGCGTGTTGAGCCCCAGTGTGATCACCCTGGCCGCTGGGGGAAGGAACCCAAGTCTCGGTCCGGTTGGAGCCCAATGTAGCCGGGGATCAGAGGGCTACCAGACCAGTATTGAAGGAGCTGCATTTTGCTGGTAGGTTGACTCCTCTGTTGCGGGGCCCGGAAGGGAGAAGCAGGGGGGAGTAGCCGGGTTAAAGAAGTATGCAACGGATTTTTTAAAGAAAGACTGCTTCCAGCCGTTATTTTAACCTCGTTGTTTTTAAAAGGATGTATTTATTGGATTTTAACCTCCATGGATTCACCTCTGTTTTAATGGATTATTTATTTAAAGATTTGTGATGCACTGCACTTTAATTTATTTGGACACTGTTTTTGGTTTTGTTTTTAATAAAAGCACTTTTTGCACCATCCCCTTGCTTCTTGTTGTGCCTCACTGTCCAGCTCGGTGTCGGGTTCGAGAGCTCCCCTGAAGCCAGACGGGAGCCTGGAGCTGAACCCGCATCATCACACCTGGGTCTGATTCCATCTGCCCATTAAGCCTTGTTTATACAGTTTTCCCTGCTCTCTCCTCACTTGATCAGCAGAGCCACAAAGTCAAGGAAGTGGAGGGGGACTGGAGACCACTGGTGTGATGTCATTGTAGGATGAAAGTACCGGGACGGACAGTAGTGAGTTTACTTTTTACAGAATGTATTGTGTCTGTTACATTTGCCGCATCTGCCAAGGTTGGGATGTAAGCTGCCAGCACATTGGCATGTGAAAACTCTCTCTGCATATACATATAATGAGATCGTAAGCTCACTGTGAGCAGCTCAACATTTGGGTCACATCTGTAGTTTAATTGTAATGTGTCCAGGGTTGCACCATTTTTCATTCATAAAAACTGCAAGTTTGCCTCCTTACTACTTGCTGCTTTTTTCTTCTTCTGCTTCTGTCTACCCACTCAAGTTTAAATCCATTCAATGCATCCGCAGAGCCCAGTGTTTCAGCTCTAAGTCATGTCTCTGTAAAGCACATGAGACTTCTAAGTCTGTATTCCTTTTGGCTCCTGATCAAACTTGAGAGCCCATTTCTTTTAACAAAATTTCTAAATTGAAAATAGTGGGAAAATTGTGTAAATTTGAAGCACAATTTTTCATGAGAAACACATGCATTATCTGTATGGAGTTCTCTACATGTCTCAAGTATTTTCTATAAATTAAATACTGAATATGTTTGAGAAGGTTGAAAAAAGTGGTTATCGCATAGAAAAGCAACAGATAAAAACTTCTCTGCCTTGAAGTGAGTTCTACATTTGTTCTATAATCTAAGTGATTGGTGGAAGACTAGATTATTAGTATAATGACAAAAGTTAGTATTTACTAAGGCACTTAGCCAGACTAGGAAAGAAGAAGGAGAGCAAAATTCCATTGCTAAACAGACTGGTGTAAATTCATTAACTTGTCCCAATTTCTAGGTCTTTATAAATAAACTGCCTTTTTTAAATTATCTTCAATACTTTATTGATAGCTTAGGTCATGTGCATACTGCATCATGCTCCGTGAGAAAAACATTGACGCCTACAGTATGAACTGGATGGAATTCAGTTGCATTAATGGATAAATTTGGTATTTTTTAAGTCAGTTATTTCTTTGCAATCATTGTATATATCAGTTTTTCACATAAAATTGTGTTCTAAAGTGAAGTGTTTCTTTCAATTTAAGATTTCAATTTAAAAAATCCTTCCATGTTTATGAAAAATCCTTGTGCTAATGAAGGGAAGATAGAAATTATTATTTTATCATGGATTCTTGAAAGTATTTCTCTTGAGGTAAGAATGCAATGCCTGTTTGCTTGTCTGCTCACAGCTATCATTGTGGATGGAGTTACGACAACCCCAACAAGCCGATCCCTTAAGCTGTATTCTGCTTACAATCCTACTTTTGCTTCTGCAAATCATTTTTTTTAAGTTTTGTTCTGCCATGGCTTGTAATAATGGACAGATACATACTCACATCATATGATTATTTTTTTTGGCGCTTACTTTTTGCCCATCACATTCTGTGTTATTTTACAAAGGCTACAGTGGCTACATGCTAAGTGGCAACATAATGAAAAGAGCACATAAGATTTTCATTCTACTTTGTGCAAATAACTAACTCTGAATTGAACCAATTATAATGCATTGAATTTTTAATAAAAGCGACTCCATTTGAACTAGTGTGGTGCTGAGGTATCACATGTTGCATGGCTGTGCTTGGGTCCTAACTTGGAACCTGAGGTGTGTGCGGCAACACACTATATCAATGCATGCTCCCAACCACCTCCTCCTCCTCCTTAGAGTTTTGAAAGAACCAAGTCACATGTATGTCGCATTTTATCTGGTGTGTTAAGCACACGGCATGAGTCGCTCTTTCTGAGGATATGGTAAAAAAAAAAGCTTGGGATAGGCAATGTGTTGAAATGAGTAAATTCACTAACATTCACTGATATCAATCAATCCGTAAATACACATGTAAAACCTACGGAGACTCTGGCGCCATGAGGCAAGAATGATAGCTGTTTGTTACCCGGCAAAGCCAGAGCTAGCAAGCAGTGATTGGGGTGTATGGGCACACACAGACACAGTACTTATAGTGTATTTAGGACATGTTTCCTGTTGTGATGTCGCAATCCATAATTTTTGTATTCTATACCAATACCAGTGAAATTTTATGATAATTGATGCCTTTTGATGCCACGGCAAAAACAGTAATCCCATTCTATTGATTTTTATTAAAGTACCTCCATTATTGAAGTGAACAATATTGCCGATTTTTCTAAAATACAATATAAAATATATAAATACTGCAGTAACAACAATTTTAAAATATTGGTATATCCATCAAGTAGTTACCCAACTGTCATTTAAATAAATGAGTACTGGCATTCGTAAATACCAATTCAACTTCAACTTTGATATGTGGCAGAGGTGGGTTTTGTAAAGAATGATAAATTATGAACTTCCTGATTTATCTTAACATTTACACATTCTAAATTAATTCTGACATCTGTCCAGTAAGTGAAAAATACTGCTTAAAATCCATACTGTATATTCTAATTATGATATAATAAATATTATACAAATACTATAAATATACTTCAAATACAAACATTATTATATATGTACTATTGATTTAAACAAGCTCTTTAAAGCGGAGTTTATAACAACACACTTTTAAGGTCTGATTTGTCTGTGATCCACTCTGTTTTAAGTTTGTAACTTTTGCTGTTGTTTTATTTTTGCATCATTAGCTAGTTAAAATATTATTTATTACTAGTTGATTACCCAGTGGCTTCGCTCACTGAGTGTAAGGGAAAAAAATAAAATGTAGTCTATAAGTTATTAAACAGTAAAACATTAACATTTAAGAAGTAAAGATATATTGAGCTCTACTGGAGTGGTCTGGGGTAAACTACATTTTAAAGGCGTTATAACACAACAGGTAAGTAGTACTAACAGCAACTAAAATGTATTTGGATTATCTCTTGGTAGTAGATCCGTTGTGAAAGGCGCTACACGACCACTGTGGTATAGAAATTACATTTTCTATATGATTGTCCAAATTTCTGCCTGACAACCTTGCACCACGTGCCTGTTATTTACTTCTTAAAATAATTCATCACAAAAGGAACCTTGAATGTTGCGGGGTTTTAGTGACCCGAACTCACCTTAAGGGACGGTAAGTAGTAGTGCAGGGTAATTTACAAACAGAGTCCTGCTTCGATGGCACCGATTACACTCATTCGCAAAGATTTCCACTCTCCTAGGAGCCGATGGGGCACTTGAAGTGTCACAAACAGTGCGAGAAGAGAGGACGCTGCCTGAAACTGCGAAGCTTTCAACCCCGCGGAGCAGCCTGACATTCCGCGCCTCCCAGCATCCACTTTGTTCTCATGCACATTGTTTACAGCTCGCCACAGTTATAAAGTAGAAAGACGCAAAGCTGTTTTCCTCATCTCTTCTACTATCAAGTACTGCCAACTAAAAAAAAGTTACAATTTGGCAGTTTCCGTGACAGTCACGTGGACGAATAAATAAAACTTCTCTGTCAGAACGCGCCTGGCGGCAGACGGCTCAGCGCTGTAGTCCAGAGAGGAGGGCTGGGAGAGGACGACGCGGGGTACACTTCTATGGGATAGATCGGCTTGTTTGTGTTTACTTCTTTCAATATTAGTAAAATAACTCTCACACAAATAATAACAATTCGTAAAGACGATATAAAAATGGCGTCCACAAACGAAGTGATTAGTTCCTGTATTATAATATGTTCTGTGGTCATACGTAATTTCCGTTTCAAACACAAAAAGAATTTTATATATATAGATTTAATGAGTGAGTCAAATTAATTTCAATTTCAAATGTCAGAAGCTCATGGTGCTTTAATTTTCCAAATCTATCTGTTTTTTTTTTGTTTGTTTTTTTAATATTTGACCCAACTTTAAAGCTTTCTTTGTGAAATCAAGCTTTTCAGTTTTACATAAATTCTTTGTTTCAGTACATCAGTTAAGCAAGCTTTGTTTTGATATTTTCAAGGTTTCTAATGTGAGGGTGACATTTTTCTGCTTATGCTTGTCTTCAAATCCAGAATTAGAAAATTATTTTGGCTATTGTTGCCTGTACTCAAAAAATGTATAAATATGTGACTGTATTACATTCTTCAACATACAATTCAAATGTTTGACATGGCTTCACTTATAGGTCATACTAATGAATGGTGCTTTTTCCTTCATAACACAAACAAATGATACAAAATGCAGTGTTTGCAGATTTGTTTTTAACAATAAAGTGTGCTGTTTTATTTGTTCTGCTAACTGCATGTTTTGTCAATTATGCGTCTCTGTTAACATGGTACCTGTCATATTAATAGGGAGATGCTTCTTGTCTTTCAAAGCATTGAAACACTAAATAAATTTTATTTTGGTATTACTCATCTCATTGCTGGTGTAGATAAGCTAAATAGCCACTTTGCTTAAGTCTTGTGTCAATGTTTAACTATCCTTACACATCTACAATCCTATACATGTAACTGTGGATGTGTGTGAGTTCCCCCTCCTTGATCCATGCAGTTGAACTGCATGTGACCTGGATGGATACTTGAACTGATGAACACTTGTAGAAGTGCTTATTACAATCAGAGAGTGAAGGTGAAGCCTCCTTTCATTTATCGGGACTTTGTAGCATTCTATTTTTTTTTAATAAGTAAGAAGTACGATTTGTGAACTCAAGCCCTGAAATTCTCCTGCGTGAGTACAATGCATTTTCCAGACATGATTTCTGCTGTTTTTCTTTTCAACATGTTTTGATTTGGTGCTGTAGCATCACTATTGTGAGACATTTTTATATTTATATTTTATATTTTATATTTACTCACTATTTTTTTAATGTATAATTGTGCCTTCCAAATAAATTAGTCTATTTGCAGTCATACATGAGCACAGTCTACTGACTTTCTCACTACTACAAGTACTGTAAAAAAAAAAAAAAAAAAAAAGCTTATGCCATTATGTTTTCGGACGTTTTGTATCAAATTAATACTGAAGTATTGGTTCTTGTATCATCTGTGGTCTCCTGGCTACTAGAGTCCATCGACCTTGATGCATAGCAGCCAGCAAGATGGTGGGGAGAGTGGCAAAAGGGTTGCCTATTACCTTGGGTGAGAAGAGTGAGGCAGAGTCGTGTGGTGTGCATGAGTGGACAAAATGTCGAAGCAGGTGGGAGCGCGTATCCCCATTTGGAAGTAACTACATCTATATATAAATATTACACTGACTCGCACACTGGTCTGATGTTGTACTGAATATGACATATTATTCTCCTTATAATACAATGAAACATGTTAATTTGTATTTTACAGATAGGTTCCATTTAACAGATTTATATTCAATTGTTTTTTTATATGTAATTCCATTCTCAAAGCCACTGAATTCAATTCCTGACCTTTTGGCTCAGGTTTATGTGGGTTGCATTTCAGTATGTCGTGTATGCATTTTAGTATATTATATACGTTTTTAACTTATTTTTACAGTATTCCACAGGCTTCCTAAATTTGCAGCCTTTAAACGTCGTAGGTTTTTGTAATAGGTTAAAGTAAAGTATGATTCATTGTTGTAAGTTTATTGCCTGGCAATTGCAAAAACAAAATTGAAGCTTGAACATACAATAGATGGTAAACACTAAAAATAATGCTTGAGTGAACAATATAAATGAATGAAAACCGTTTACATAAAAATAATAGTCATCCATTCAAACTTTTCCTAAAGCTGCTTCTTCTTGGGCAGAGTTTCAGAAAACCAGGACCCAATCCAAGCAAGCACGGAGTACAATATAGGTGGACATAAATACTAAAAATTCCTGTTATTCAACATATTACCTTTTTGAATTCAGAAGAATACAGTTCTTGTAAAATTGTTTTGCATTGATCAGAAACTAAAGCCAAAGTCAAGTCACTAAGAAAAGCAGGAATTGCATACGGCAGGAAGGTTTTACTCATGGGTAATTGTATGTAGCATATTCAAGAGTAAGGAGCGCCAGTTAACTAAAAATATTAGCCTCTGGTTAAAAAAAAAACTACTAATATTATATTCAAAAGTACTTCGTTCTGATTCATCTGATTATCTGACAGCTCTACAATTGAAACCGATTTTCTTAGAAAGTTTCCTGGGTGGAGCCAGGTAACACAGCTTGATTATGTATAAATCTGTCAGGTCTGATTTTTATCTGTTACAACAAACGAACAAACACACAGTCTAGTTTAACTAATAACATATAAATTATTGTATTGTTCTTTAACATGTTAAATGCATTATTATTGGTAACGTCAAGCCGAATAGGGCCAGTCAGAACACAAAGCATGTGAACAAGATTTATTTTGTGATAACAGTGACAGTTCTTCGGAAATTTACAATGACAGCATGATAGATTCTAGTTTAGTGTTAATGAAGCATATGAATGTCATATGGTAAACCCTGTGACATAAAGAGTAAAGATTGAGAGATATATTGTGCAGTTGCCTAATGAAAGGCATTGAACTGACTGAAACCATACATAAAGAAGGCTTCAGAAAGTTGATTTGAACTTGGGACTCAAGATACAAAATAGTGACCTGTAAATATTTTAGGCAAATGTGTACACCAGAATGCCATGCATTCTTTTCTCTAACGACTGACTTAATTGTGAAGCCGGAACACTTAGCCATACTGTACAGTGAGCCTCACTACAAATGAGACAGAGAAACAGATGCCTTTAGAACTCTTACTTCATAGATGATCACACATAATTGCTGGAGAGCTGTAGGCAGTTCTTTTGTGTTGAGGCTAGGAAGAATCACGTCATACTGTATATATGACTACTGACAGTAGAACGAACATGAGCACAGCATTGGGGTTAGGGCTGGGTGATATATATTACAATATAAATCAAATCACTATTTCTATCAAGCTTACAGGTTCCTTTTTACTCCTATGTGAGATGTGAAGATATCTTAAGGTTGATTTTGGTTTCATTATTATTTTTCTGTCGGAAGTTAAACATTACAGATGTTCTGTAGAACATTATACAGTTGTATTTCAAATAAATAAAACCGGTATGTATAATAAATTAAAATCTTAATTTGGACCAGTCAAAAGCTTCAAGTGTTACAGGAGAACAAAAAACAAAATGCACAAATAAATTCTTCGGTCAATTCCAAATGAATAAAATAGGTAATACAAAAAAAAAGTCTCAGTTCTGACCAGTTAAAAGCTTACAGTACAAGGTTTACAGGAGAACATACTAAATTTGTTGGTCAACTCCAAATAATAAAATAAAATCTTAAATCTAAAACTAAAATCTTAAGGCTTTCTAGTTTTACAGGAGAAAACAAAGTAAATTCTTTGGTTAGTTCCAAATAAATAAAGTAGGTATTACTACAAAATAAAATTAAAAAAAAACTACCTCTATACGGTATACTTTGTTTTGTATAGATTCAGAATGCTTTAAATGGTTGAGAAACAAACCCACAAATAAACGGACAAAAACATAGAAACATGAAATATAGACAGTAAAGAACATAAACTTAACATATTCACTTAGTTGTGGTCAGTGGTACAAGAAATCCACATTAGTGCAGTGAAGTATGCATGGTGCGTGCTCTAAAGGATAGCACTTCTTTAGATGGTGCAAAAGATTACTGATATTACTTGTCTTTGTGGGAATATGCTTTCGACACAATTTGCAATGCAGCTACTCCGCTCCTTTTCAGACTTTAAATAGCCAAAATATCTCCACACCACTGAATTTTTTGGACCCTTCTTTTCAGCAATGTCCTTGTCTTTTGAGCCTTAGGCATACAGACTAAGTTGGGGTGTCTTCTTCGGCAGCTGCTACTCCTACGCTCAGTTCTTTTTGCATCACCCTAACCTGACATGGCTGGAACACTATTCCAGCCACATGATTGGTTTGGCGCAGCAGTATTCTCATTATCATTGGCTTTTCATGTTGTCTGTCAAAACATGAATGGAAAGAGTTCTGTTTACGTTGTATCAACCTTTTTTATATTTCTATCTAAGTAAAGTTATTTCATGATAATTAGCTGTTATGGCTAATGTTATCACCCAGCCCTAGTAGGACTGAAGAAATTGACAAGACTGGGGTGTTTAGGGTGCAGACTACACACTGCCATTGGTAACTTTAAATGGCCAAAACACAATGCTTCTTAGAAACATAACCCAATATTCCTCACAGCAGGTATTTGAATCATCCATCCATCCATCCATTTTCCAACCCGCTGAATCCGAACACAGGGTCACGGGGGTCTGCTGGAGCCAATCCCAGCCAACACAGGGCACAAGGCAGGAACCAATCCCGGGCAGGGTGCCAACCCACCGCAGGACACACACAAACACACCAAGCACACACCAGGGCCAATTTAGAATCGCCAATCCACCTAACCAGCATGTCTTTGGACTATGGGAGGAAACCGGAGCGCCCGGAGGAAACCCACGCAGACACGGGGAGAACATGCAGACTCCACGCAGGGAGGGCCCGGGAAGCGAACCCGGGTCCCCAGGTCTCCCAACTGCGAGGCAGCAGCGCTACCCACTGCGCCACCGTGCAGCCCGTATTTGAATCAATGCATATAAAACGTATGTGCTAGCCAAACATCCAAATAGGACATGGTTTGAATTGCTTTATTTATGATAAATTAGATTGTGGTTTCTGCTTATGTTCTATATTTCTCTTTAAAAATGAGTTAGTCTGTATAACTTAAAGAGAAAATAGTTATTGTTATAGTTTAGTTATAATCACTAATGTGATTACTATATATAGTTCACTCACTATATAGTTATAGTAATAGTTATAGTAGATATATGCAAAATAAATGAATAACGTGTCAATGCTGCATATTGTAGCAAATTAATTATTTTGAACTTGTGGCATTTCTTGCCGCAGTTTCAGTGTCTGAAAGGGCATTCAGCACTGGGAGAAATGTGGTCACATGCCACAGGGTTGCGCTAAAGCCCGACACTGGTACAGGATGGCATTTCTAACAAAGAACTTATGAAGAACTTTTTGGTTAATTTTAAATGATGAAAAAAAAATTTGAAGAGTTCCAGTTTTAGAACACAAAGTGAGAAAAGGTAAAGAAATTACAGTTTTCAATAGTAACTTATAATTAAATCTGCATTCATTATAATTAGAAGCGCTGTTTTTAAAAAGGGATCTTTTGCACTTATTGTGATCAAGAAAAAAGTGTAGCTGTAATTATTAAAATTGTTATAACATCCCAAAGACTTTTTTATTAGTTATTTTATGATTCATGTTTAAACTGCTCCATCTCAGGTTTTCTTTATTGCAAATAATTGCAATAATGAAAATATTTTCAACTGCAGGCTGTGTCTGACCATGTTTATTTCTATAATTTTATTAACTTTGAAGGGCTTATTAATTTATTGATTGATTGATATCGTTATTTAGTATCGTCAGGATTGAGGAAAATATTGTGATCTCAGTTTATATAACACACATACTAGGGCTTGGAATCGGATTTAAAAAAAATTAACTAATTATTTGCATCTAACATAAAATTAATTACATCTAACATTAAAGCATGTAACTAAAAATGAATATATAAATCATGAAGTAAATACATACTGAATCACAAAATTAATGTAGAATCATCACTAAGGAATTGAAACAAAATAAATGGTATAGTTTAAACTTGAACAATGACCTTAAACCTGAACCTTTAATAAAAAAGCTACTTGAGCAGAGTAAAGGTGTACAGAATCTATACAAAATATTCACTACTGACAGACCCACTGATAAAAGAATTTCTGTTGATGCTAAGATACACAGCCAACTTTTTTTTTTTAAATACTACTTCAGTATGAAGCATTAAAATAGGCACTATGAAATCTCAGATATACAATAGGAGAATAATCAGAACTGAGTAGTAAATAGCCAATGAACTAAGTAAATATTTCAAGTATTTGTGAATGAAGAGATTAACAGAATACCTCAGGCAGTAGTAACAACAAGCTGTATGTTTTACAATTTTAAAATAGCAGAGTCAGATTTACTTGAGGTACTTAGTGCATTTATAGTAATATTCTTATTATCCAGAATATGTTGTAGAACTATTTAAACAAATCTAATAAAATGTTAAGTTATATTGTAAAAATATTGAAAGTAAACAAATGGGCATTTTTAAAGGGCTCCGTATTATGCTAGTGAGACCATATCTAATGTATTGTGAGCATTTCTAGTCACCAATCTACAAAAAAGACATAACGCTTCTTGATGCAGAGTTGACCAACAAAATGTGTCTATCATGGAATCCTTCTACTTTCTGCTTAGCAAGCCTGTTCCTTGCCACTTATACGTGTACCTGTGCAACAAAGATTTATTTGAAATAAAATTCAACATGTGGTAACTGCAAAAGTTTAAAACTTTATTAGCCGTATAAATGCTTTTATTTATGTTGGAGAAGGCAGCAATTACACCTGTCCTGGCCCAATTTAAAGGATGTTCTTTTAGAAACAGTGATGTAGTAATTTAGAGGACATTGTGTAAATTATGGTTAGTTCCTCAAAATACAGTAACTCTTGGCCTGTATTGTTACTCCTAACTCACTCTGCATTCAGGTAGAGCAATTTATGTTACGTTAATTGAAGATTAAAAGTAACCCTTTACCGATGACTAATATTGTCTTAATGGATGGGTCTTAATGCAAAAATTACTGTTTCATGTAAGTATTTGTTTATCATATAGATTTAAAATACCTTCCTGAAAACTGTTGCATCTTGCAGTACCTTTTGGCATTCTTAGAATCAAGATACAGTGTAGCTGGAATGATTGTAGATTTGCACATTTGTGATATAAAGGTATAACTAGTGTATAATATATAATATTTAATGTATGCTTTCATGTAGCACATGAATCCTCTGGTGAAACCAAAGATATTAATCAAAGATGTAGTTTAAGTGTTGCAGTTAGCAGTAGCAAACATTTCTACAGAGCAATATAAAACAAAATAATGAGCAATAGTAATAGCATTTTAACTATTGCAAATTGAAAAATACGGCAATTTATGTGTTTATTTGGTGAGTATCAGTGTGGTGTTTACACATTTTACCCACATTTTCAATGTTTATTCCAACCATCTTCAGCATCTCACTACTGTGTATTTCAAGATAGCTGGAAACTCCAAATTGGCCTGACATGAGCGTGTATGCCTCTTGATTTCATCCAGTTTATGATGGTTTTCATAGCCCTGGCTTTGTGCATTTTTGTTCAAAACAATTATTTCAAGGTTAATGCCAGTATTTAGTTGAGGTCCCCTCTAAACTGAAGTTTGCATAATTTACATTTCGTTTGTCATGATGGATACTTACAAAGAAACTATACATGCAGAAAAAGAGGGAGTGACTATGGAGTTTTCTGAATGCAAATGCACTTATTTGTGATTTTAGTAAATCACTATGCATTTTCTAATCAATGCATTTATACAGTTTGGAGTTCATGTCTTAGTAGAAACAAAACTGGTGTCATTTTTACACTCTTTCCTTCTTGTAAAACTTGCTTCTAGCTTTATTACTTTGTCGTTTTAACTTGCTTTTTCATTTTCTTATTCTAACTGCGAAGTCTGAGGTACCTGATTGCTCTTCAGTGATAATGGGAAAGCACGCTCTAATTTATTACCCATTGTTTCTATTTTTTCTCGATTTTATATTGCACTTACTTTTGTTACTCCAAGGTAACTTTTTGCTGGTTTCGTGTACATCTACCTTTTTCTTTTTTAAAACTGTACAAACCATTCACTTTAATTTTAATGGCCTGTTTCTGTTAATTACAAAGGAATTTTTGGCCGGGCAACATTCCTACGGACAAAGGACAGTTATTTCGACTACCTTCAGCTGCACTTAACAGGTGAATTTGGTAACTTTTTTGTAATTATGAGATATTAAAACACAACAATAAAATAAAGTGTGGTGTTTAGCCACAACTTTTTGTTTTGTGGTTTGTTGTAGCTTTGTTCTTTTAGACACTTGTGCTTATACACATTAATTTAACTGAGTAAGAATAAAACCATAATTTGATGAATTTTCACCTTTATTTCTGCTGTGCTGGTTTGGATTTTTATGTAGAAAATAAATTTTGGTTTGCACAGGATCAAATAAAGGATAGTGATCACTATTTGCAGGAATAGATATTACTGTTTTTTATTCTGTTTTAGTATATATCAATATCTGACTGGCACAATAGTGTAGTGATCAATACCACTACTTTATGGATACATCATCCTGGATTCAAATCCCATGCTCTGCTATTGTCCATATGGAGTTTGCCTGTTCTTCTTGTGACTGGGGGGTTTCTTCCCACATTCCCAAAGATATGTGTATTAAATTAACTGGCGACAGAAAATTAGCTTTAGTGTGAGTGCAACTATGAGTATGTGTTTATGAATGTGCATTACAGTGGACTGGTGTTCTGTTCATTGCTGGTTCCTGCCTTATGCCCAGTATTGCTTTGTTCCTCTCCGAACCTATTGGATTTAACTTGGTTTTTACAATGTTTGATTCTAACATAATCTTAATTAGATTCATAATGTATTGCAGGCACTGCCAAGAAGTTATTTCAGCCATTTTTAAAGCTCTGGCCATTTTACCCATTTGACATCTAGGTGGAGACTCTTTTGTAAAGTTAAAAAGTACATAATCTAGCAGATTTTAATTAAAAGTAGGATGATGGGAACTCATTTTACATAATCACATTGACTCATATTTTTCAGTTTTTGAGTTCCGTGAGTTTCAGTGTAAAAGAGTGTAATACGTCTGGATATTCACAAGTAAAACAGTAATTTTCCATGCATTTATTTTTATGAAACTTCACATACATTGAAAATATATGAAATTATATTTCTAAAAAAAAGAGACTGTCAGTGGGGTTTGCTACATATATTACGCTAATGAAATCTTCAAAAATCTAAGATTCCTTGTTTTGTGTTACATTCTTAATGACAACTCAGTGCAGAATAGCTGCCTTGGCCCTAATATTATTCATTAAGCATTCCTTTTGTAAATAGACTAGATACTAAGGTTTCTGTTATGTAGTCAATAAAATTTTAATTAATCTTTTAAGTTCTGTCCATGGAATATACTGATAAGCTTTCAGTTTTTCATTTGCAATCCAGATATATTTGGAGATTGCTGAATGAAATGATAGCTGAAATAGTTTTGTTTTTTGTTTTATGTACATTTAGCATGCTGTGATTTGCTGAGCAAATGGAGAAACTTTATTTCATAGCTTGCATTCTGCTATTGACCATTTTCACTGTTGCCACTCTCTGGAGCCTTGTACAAATTGTGTTATCCATCAGATAGTTAACAGTGTACTAGAGTCAAGAATTCTAACTGCCATCACCCATGCTTCGAGCTGTGCTGGAGAGCAGCTAGTATACTGGCACTTGTACAGTCAGCAGGTTGTACCCGCTCACTTTCTTCCTAAGAATGCCAAGACTGTAGAAAGTGAACCAAGCTGGAAATCACAACAAATCTTTACTGTTTAACTCCAGACTGAAGAGTACTAGCACAGCTAGAAAACCCCTTAAGTGTCCCAATGAAATTTTACTAGAGTGCTAATCTAATTCATATCACAGACATTTGTGAACACTGGCATTGTTTAGTTTGTTTATAATGAGTAAAAATGTGTTAGGTCAAAAGTATTGTTTGCATACACACCCATATGTACTATGTTTAGGTTTTTGAGACTTTATTATATTTGAATGGTTATATTTTATTGTAAAAATTAAGAATAGGTATGGTATTTTATGTAAGAGGTCTAGCATATGAAGGATCCATGCCAAGTTTGTTTCTGGTTATAGAGTGCACTGTAAAATAATGCATGACATGAACGCTATACTTTTTTTTGGACTTTCAGGCATCTTTAACCCATAAAGCACACAAGAAAATCTCTTTTTTTCCAAGCACCATATCAATGCAGGTTATCTAAAGGGAACAGTAATTACTAAAATGTGAGCCTTCCTGTTGTTCTATGCTACTTCAGGTTACTTCTTACTAATGTACCATTGTTAATTACAGTAAATTAAAAAAAAATAAAACAAGAGTTCTAAAAGGTCAGAACAGAGTTGAGATATGGTGAATGGATTATATCTCTTGGCTAGTCTTAGGAGTGCTAGTGAATTCCTCAGAAGATGTTATTAACTGTTTCTGGGAATGGGAAAGTCTTGTCTTCCCTACTTAGCCTTTTACAACTGTGACCAAAACAGGAGAAGCAGTATAGGAAATTAAATGATATAAGAGTAATTTTAAGTAAATGACCAAGTTCGCAAAACTGAAAGATATTTTGCTATGTTCTCTCCATATACCTCATTGGGTGCAGTTCACTAAATGTTTAGAGTTGGTTTTAAAAGGATTTGTCAGTGTGAATCAGAGTTTTGATTCGATTCGACCATGTGTATTACAATAAATATTGTCATTATTATTTTTTGAGTTCTTCAGAGGCCAGCAGAGGGTGCATTTAAACATGGCTAGAAGATATTTAAAATCCACAAAATTTTTATATATATATATATATATATATATATATATATATATATATATATAATGTTTCGCACATTCAGGAACATTACTCATCAATATAATTGAGGATAATTGAGCTATTGTATTTAGTTGTGCAAGTATGTTAAAAAATAATTACAAAAGAAGATCAGTCCAAAAATTCTGCCCTTAATTTGTAATGAGTGCACCCAACTACACACATTCGCAGTGATATTCATTTACACAAACAAGTACAGGCAATTTAGATGAAATCTAGCTTCTTCTCCTCCACTTTGAAGAGCATATCCACAAATTTCAATTGATTTATTTTCTAAAAATGAAATCTTTGCAAGGCCCTAAAACCTGTTTATTTAATGACTATAAAACCGTTGCATAATAACATAGAAACATCTGAAAAATACTGTCTGGAAAGAAGATTTATTTTAAATTTTGCAGTGACTTGTGTATTAGTGTAGCTATAAATGTAAAATAGCTGTTGAAATGTTTATAATTTAAGCAATACATCATTTTTCTTCAAATATAAATCACTAATGGGCAAACCTATTTCTTGATTTTTATCCATAAGTGATTGTATGTTTAGGTGAGCTCACTATTTCTGTTAATTATTGCAGAATATCAGAAAGTCTGTTTATACCATGAGATTTGTAACAGAGGTTAACATAGCTTAGTGTAATTTCTTATAACATCTACCATTGATGTGTTTATTTATTTGATTAATGTTTTTCAGTTATTCATTTGCATGGGTCTTGATTATCGTGTAGATATTTAAAAGAATTCTATTGGTAGTGACCATTTTCATCAGATCTTGTCCAGATGCATATGGTCATTGATTATACCAAAATTATGGATACAGTTTTTTGTACTTCAAAAAATTCATTCATTATCTGGCTTCCAAGAATCTCATCATCAGCCTGTCTGTTTGCACCCAAAACTTGCATAGTGCTGACAATGCATTTATAAATAGATGGCTTTCACTTTAACGCCTACTTTTCCCATTCCAGCCTGTCTATCCTGTCAGCAACAGGAAGAGTGTGGGTAACACTATAGATTGTACACTGTACTAGATTGTTATAATATAGTAATTTGGCAGACATTTACATACATTAATCCACGTATTTGATTATAATTTGCAAAACCTACCTATTAATTCTGACTGTAGGATTTTTATACTGTATAAAGCAATTTAAAAAGCATATCATTCAGAGCATTAGTAATTAGGATCTTGCATCTTGGACTATGATTTCTTTAAATAATGGTAGGGCTTCTACTCATACTGTTGTTTTCTTCCCATCCTTTCAAACCTTAGTGCAGTTGTACATTTTAACACACAAAACATTTCTACTGCTAAAATAAAAAATTAAAGTATTGATTACTAAATTATATCTATTATATTATTATAAATCTCTCTGTTATTAAGTGTTTATAAATTCTTCATTTAATGTGGTTGCCTTTTTATAAAAATTTTGTTCATAACATATAAGACGTTGACAAACACACTTTTAAAGTACAGTTATCTCTTGTGATTCGTGGGGATAGGGGTGCAGAACTCCCATGAATACGTTTGGGGCTCTCCGCCTTATCTCCTAATGTTGTACTGTTAACCACAAGCCTTACCAATAACGTACAGTCAATTATTTGTCAAATTCTAGACAATATAGTTATAAATATTACATCATAACAGGTAAAGATATGTAATTACTGTACTGTATACTGTACTGTTCTGCAACAGTAACAGAGTTTTCACACCTGCTGGTGAATCCTCAGGGATTTCTTGTGCTTTTTTCGTGATATACCTTACTGTCGACGTGTTAAAGCAATACTCCACCCTTACTTTCCCGTGTAGTTTGTTAGTGGTGGGCAAAGAAAACTTTTAATCTCATGTTTTGTAGAGAAAGTATATCTTGAATATTCAAATTCAACAGAGCCAATCGGTAACTGATTCTGGATAATGGCAAACGATGTGAAAAATGTCCATGGAAAAAAGGAAAACATTCTCGCATAACTGTTTTTGCATAAGCCACATGTCTGATATCCATTAATTTGTTCAAAACATGCAAAATGTTTGCATTTTTGTGTTATTAACAACAGTTACTTCCTGGAAAGGAGGTGTTCATTGTAAAAAAAAAAAAAAAAAAAAAAAAAAGATGCAGTTCCTACATAGCTGTGCGTTTGACTTGAAGATGTGGCTCTCCTCTTCATTCAGAGAGTCCTGTCTTTAATTCAAATGCACAGCATTGTGGGAATGACATTTTTCCTCTTTATTACTGCAAAATATTTTCCATTTAATTATTGACCACAACCCATGAAATGGGCAGATTCAGGAATCATAAACCTGCAAAATGCAAGGGCCAACTGTGCCATATCTTGTACAGATTGAAATTCGATCAAGTGATGATGATGATTATCAGTTTTCAGGTTTTCTTCCTAAGTTTGTTAGTGAGTTAATATTTTGAGATATTGCAGAGTTTAAATGGGAAATAAGATACAGAACTCTCACTAGTTAATAAGTTATAATTTCACTGTTTTGTTCAACAAATATTTTGAGTCTGTTCTAGACTACTAATATTGAAAAGAGACTTCACAAACAAATGTCATGTATACATGTATACTCAATTGTCCTTGATCAATCTGTACCATCCAGCTCATGTTTACTGTTTACTGAATGATTCGTTTTGATTTTCTTTCTAGAACAAACTCGGACTCTGCACTCCACACTAGTGTAATGAACCCCAACTCTCATGATCCCTTCAATCAAGGAATAGGATTTCAACATCGAAGTGGTAAGCAACAGTGAAAACTAGTTTTACCTTCATATTTAATTTTGAGGATTTTACTGTATTAATGTTGAATTTCTAATGAATAGGCATTAGCCTTGTTGAATTTTTCATAATTTGAATAGGCTAGATTATCAGACAGGACAAATTTCAGTAAATATTAGACAGATTTGCATTATAAAGTGTACTCTGTGATGGTGTGTCATTCTTGTAAATTTAAAAGATATCTATAAAATGCAGGTTTGCAGTAAAATTATCATGAGATGCTTAGATTTGTTATAACAGCTTGGAAAAAGCAGTATTTACCATGTTATTTTGGATTATGCATAATCCTAGGTGACAACTCTTTAACCACAGGAGATTTTCTGCTTTGACACAGCTTAAGTTCTATCCAGATATTTTAATAATGGTAAGTCTGAAATGAGTAAAGTTCAAGTGTGAATGGCAGTATAAGAGCCATTTGTTAGTTAGGTTATGTTAAATTGACGGAAGTATTCTCTTAGTTATGCTAAAGTGTTTGTATATTAGTGCATAGTCAATGGGAGGGTTCTATTATAACCCTCACAAGCTATATTATAAATGGAATATTCTAACTATTTCTTGTCACTCTGATTATAGACTAGATTCAGTTTATGAACTGCCTTGCAGTTGGTAAGGAATGGAGAGAAAACAGTTTCAAACCATACATACGGTACATATAGAACATGCTGAATGTACTAGAATAAATCTTTTGTAAGTTTGCCATAAAGAAATACTGTATCGTGCTTTTCAGTGTGATATGCAGTGTAGTTTAACAGGAGACAGTTAAGATTGTAATGAAATAGAGAAGGAACCTTTTTTCTTCCTTGTATGCAAAGTATAGGGAAAGTATTGTAATCGTCCAAACATTCAATGTGGAGATTTTGATGAATCTCGACGTTTTAGACATCCCTGACTTTCTTGTATACGAAGTATAGGGAAAATATTTTAACCGTCCAAAACTTCCATTTCAAGATTTTGATGAATCTCAACATTTTAGACCTCCCTGAGTCCAAAATTTTGAATTATGTCTCTGTGTGTGTATGTAAACACGATGCCTTGAGTACACTTTCACTTACGTCAATCAATTTTTTCATACAAGTATTAAGTACAAAACGTAGATTTCTATCAACGTTTGGGCAATTTCTGTTAACTGGAAGTGGTACTTAATCTTTTATTCATGCAGTCTGATTTATTCAACTTTAATTTTATAATAATTGTTCAATATATTATTAATTTGATTTGTTGTTGATGGTTCTTTAATGTACATAATATAAAAATATAAGCATTGTCTTACAGGTTTACTCCTCAAGTATCCATCCTTATATCTGAGTATATGAGAAAGTCTATGAGAGACAACTCACGATTTTTTCCTTTATTCCCTGTATACTGCCTGTGTAATAACTTTTTTTCTGAATTGTTGTGTTTTTTCACTTTTAAATTTTCACTAAACCTTATTTAAAAAAACTTTATTAGACTGAGGGTCATGTTTATTGAGTCATTTTGGATCCTACTTTGCCAACTCAGATTTTGAGAACCTGAAAAAGATGCAGCAACAGCCAGCATTTACTATTGTTTTCATTTTACAGACCCTAGCTCAACCACTTACTGTGTTATCCTGAGAAATCATTTGTATTTTATTGTCACCCAATCTATTTTTAATTGTTGTATTCTTAAATATTTAAATTGCACTTGATTAGCAGCTAATTATTAATGAAATATTAATTTAAAAGTATTTTGAGATAGAAAAGCAAGCTGTCTGCAAAGAAGCACTGTTAATGAAACATTTACAAAGGAATCAGTTAGGAAAAAGCTGAAAACTGAACAGTCTTAATCCACTGTGGTCTACAGAATGTCTTTAATGTAAATTAATAACTAGTAGTAATTTTTGACATGGCGTAACAAAAGTGTGATCAGGCAATGAAATTAAGACATGAACCTTTACCAAAAATTAAGGAAAAAATCTTGAGTCACTGTGACACTGTAAAACTAGAGTCGCTTACTCCTGATATACATCATATCTTAGTTAATAAAATAAGAAATTAAAAGATAACATATTGATTTACTTTTCATAGTTTTAATTTTTAATTTTGCTTTTGTAGGTCTGGCTGATGGAGACTGTGGCAGAAGTATGTCCACTTTTTTAATTATTTTTTCATGTTGATAACTTTAAGCTAGGATTAATGAAAATATTTTTTATAGCTTTAACTTGAAATTGCTTATAAGTATTAAGTTGGAAAAAGCATATCAAACTTTATATAAAAACCTGTTACAAGAGCTAATTCCTAAAAATGTATAAAGCAGAATTTTCATGACTTGAAATGAAAACTAAAAATTTCAAGTAACTTAATGGCTTTATTTGCTCTCATTGTCCTGTCATAACTTACTTAATGTGTTTTGGCAAAAGTTGTTAGAAAGTATAAACTTGTAAAATGTGTTGGGTATAGATTTTTGGTTACAGAGACTAGGGTTGGGGGATTTTTTTTTTGATTAAATCATTTAAATTAATATTTTAAAGCAATTTTCAAATTTGAAATTTTTTTTACCAAGTGGTAAGGGTAAGGGAAAGGGATATGGCACATTTTTCAGTTTATAATGGTGACAGAGCCACAATCTAGACTTTATGTGAGACAGTGAATTTGCCTGCTGTGCTGGAGCTGATCAGAGTTTGCATGATAGTGACAGATATTACTGCCATGACTTTCAAACAGTAGGCTGAAAGGTAACAGTGTCTCTCGTGGGTGTTACAATGGGAAGCTTGCAAATAGTTGCTAATTGAGTTATTGCTTCTTTGAGTGTTTTTGTTGATTAAATAAACCTGTTTGATTTCTGCACAGTGAACTGTCAGTGCAGTTTTGTTCCTTGCATCCAGGATGGGGCATTTCAGTATCAACATGAAAAATATGACAAACTGTTATGAATGCACTTGTTTCAAAGAAAGGCTAAATCATTAAGTTACTTGTCAAGCAAACTAAAGTAAAATGCAAAGTTTGCAAAAACTTGATAGCAGTTTATTTCAGCATTTAAAAAAGAATCTGCAGAATGGAATCGGTGGGAGAAAGCACGGCGCAAAGATAAAGTCTGTCCCCAACCTATAGCTCCAGAGTTTTCTTCACTCCACTTCAGCATGGACCACACAAGGCACGCTCCCTATTATATATCCCATTAGACAGTGTGATTACATTAAGATCAGAGCATGCTTAGTATGAAGCTGGGGGATGTCAATTATTCCATCTTACCTTGCAACAATGGCTAGGCTATGACGGAGAGGAGGACTAGCAGGCTACCTGTAGCAGAGAGTCAGAGGGCTATAAGAGCACACTTAGAGGTGGACTTCTTTACAGGTGGGGGACAGTGTGGAGGATACAGGGAAGAAGAGTGAAGGCTGAAAATGTAAAAACAAATTACAATTAGATCAAAAATATTTACAGTAAAGTCCACACTGAAAGATATTTTCTTCTTTTGCACCTTTACTCATCGACAATAAAAATATATATAGTTTTTGTATTTCTAGGAAGGATGCAATTGTATTTTGCAAAATGAGGACAAACTTCTTATTTTGTGTTCAGGTTGGCTTTTATTGGAGAAGAAAATTTTATAGCTGGATGCCATTCTTAGGGCTGGTTTATACTTCACGCTTAGAATGCTCAGAACGCGTTTCCAGCGTTCATTTCACACATCCTCAGAAATTAAGGCGATGTGTGCGCGAGTTGCAGTACCAGCAAAATTCGGGGGGCACAGTGTGATAAAGTCGGAAAGTGACGTCAGAGTCTCTACTCTACATGTGACAAAAAGGCGCTTTGCGGATCATACAGGATTGATATTCCTGTTTCGATGTTTGATGAATGGTTCGATGTGGTGAAGCAACATGCAGACATACAAATGCATTTGTAGTGCTTTTATATTCAAGTGTCGCATATTCCCCGATATAATGACACAATACATTTTAAAGGTCTCGCATACCATCTTCTGTGTTGTCTTTTTTTTTTTTTTTTTTTTTATTTAACCTTCACAACAGCAACAGAATGTACAACGTTGTATTTGAACCACAGAGAAAAAAAAAGTTAGGAACACTGTGAAAAGGTGTATTTCCTGATTTAAAATGGAAATTTCTGCTTAAATCTCAAAATGTCCACTTTAATGTCATAGTTTATTTTATCATTAAAGTAGACGTAAATGTCATCTTAAAACCAACCCAGGTGTTAATTGCTACATGCTTCTGGGGCTTCCTCTGCATTGACAGCAGTGGCAAGCAGCAATCGCCATACAGAACACACTAAATTTGTGATACACCAGCTCTCTGCACATTTAGAATCCATAGATTTATACTTTATCACTTTCATGATGAAATGCATTAGACTGTGTTATTACATTTTACATATAAATCGTTAACTTCATTTAAATAATGAATACTGTTAATAATTACACATGTGGGTTGGGGGGGTACCGCTGTAGTCTCGCAGGGAGTTACGTCCCTGGTGTTCCCTGCCTGGAGTTTGCATGTTTTCCTGGTGGGTTTCCACAGTGTGCTCCGGTTTCCTTCCAAAGATATGCAGGTTTGGGGATTTGGTAATGCTAAAATTATACTAGTGTATGCGAGTGCTTATGTTCAACTTGCGATGAGCTGATGCCCCCGTCCAGGGATTGTTTCTGCCTTGTGCCCAGTGCCAGCTGGAATGGGCGCATCCCTGAATTGATGGATTTAATCATTAAACATCCATCCTTTTCACATATATTGCGGCAAGGTGTCCTTGGAATTTAATGGGTGTTTCAGTCAACACAGCGAAGCCGAATCTATTTTCACCATGAGGATATTTTGCACTGCCACCTGGTGGAATCTTGTAGATTTACGTAAAGTACGCATGCAAGTATAAACAGTACAATGCTTGTGTAGCAGTAGCGTCCACAGGCGCACATGTCACGTCGCGTTAAGTATAAACCCGGCCTTAGAGTCATCCTCCTTTAGTTACCTTTAACAAAACAGAAGAAGTTCAGCGAGCTTATCCTAACTTCTAATCTCTACTAACTTTTAAAGTTCTTATATATTTTGTCTTTATAATATTTTAATAGACTGAATTCACACACTGTAGTGGAGTCTCAACCAACATTATGACAGTCATTACAAAATGACTTTGCAAAGTGTCCTTTCTATTTGCTCATCTTGTGTTGATTGTAGCTAGAACTTCTAGATTTCTTGAAGATTTTCTTACTTTTTTTCAAGCTAATAACTTTAAGCATAAGAATATTGTCTATTTTTTGAACCTACTATGTTATTTTGAATTTGAACTTGTTATTCAGGTTGTTTTCAATCATAAATTAAATTTTTAGCTGACAGCAAGATCGGGCCTATGCTGTGTTTCTTTTCTATCTTGAACATGACATCCTGAGTTGAATTTTGAACAGAGGTGGGTAGAGTAGCCAAAAATTGTACTCAAGTAAGAGTAACGTTACTTCAAAATAATATTACTCAAGTAGAAGTAAAAAGTATTCATCCAAAAAATTACTCAAGTAAGAGTAAAAAAAAGTACTTGGTGAAAAGACTACTCAAGCACTGAGTAACTTTTTGATCATAATAAATTATTTATTTTTTATAAATGTTGTAATAAGACAGACAAAAATATAAAATAATGTGCAAATTCTGCTATTTCCTAACAATAAAATAAAAAATGAGTAAAAATAAATAACATCTTTACAAAATAAAGATGCACAAATAACACAAAGTTCCAAATCTCAGTTTTTCACAACAAAGCTTTTGAAGCCAATACCTACAGTAGGTAACATGTATGTTTGAACAGTGCAAACTACTTACAGTGACAACATATACTGTACACCAGGGGTGCCCAATACGTCGATCGCAATCAACCGGTAGATTGGAAAGGTAGTGCAGGTAGATCACGTTGCATTAAAAAATCCATCCATCCATCCATCCATTTTCCAACCCGCTGAATCCGAACACAGGGTCACGGGGGTCTGCTGGAGCCAATCCCAGCCAACACAGGGCACAAGGCAGGGAACCAATCCAGGGCAGGGTGCCAACCCACCGCAGGACACACACAAACACACCCACACACCAAGCACACACTAGGGACAATTTAGAATCGCCAATCCACCTAACCTGCATGTCTTTGGACTGTGGGAGGAAACCGGAGCGCCCGGAGGAAACCCACGCAGACACGGGGAGAACATGCAAACTCCACACAGGGAGGACCCGAGAAGCGAACCCGGGTCCCCAGGTCTCCCAACTGCGAGGCAGCAGCGCTACCCACTGCGCCACCGTGCCGCCCGCATTAAAAAATCTTTTTTTTTAAATGTTAGTCTATCATATATCCTCCCTATAGCATTTGCCACTTGATTGACATACAGGGCGGCCAGTCTGAGATCTCTTTTCTTCTAACACACTGGTCATCCCGCACGCGCGATCAAACGCGCAAGCTACTACAAAACTCCGGCTATCTAAGTGATCTAGTTAGCCTTCCAATTTATATCGACTAGAGAAGGGATTTAAAAAAAAATTGTTAGTTATGAGCTGGATGTGGAAATAGAAGAGGATTTTTTTCTCTCACATTGTCACAGTCGAAGTGCGTTTGTCTGATCTGTCAGTCTGTCATTGCTATTCCAAAGAAGGAAAATGTGGAAAGGCACTTTCGAACTGTTTATAAAAACTACGAAACTGACTTCCTTGCGAAAAGCGATCTGAGAAAGAGAAAGGAGAGGGAACTAAAATCGCAGTTAATCGGACAGCCGTCATTTTTCACTCGGCTGAATTCAGAAGCAAAGGCAGACACACCAAAGCATCGTTCCGGGTGAGTCACTCGATCATTAAGCATAAGAAGTTCTTCCAAGATGGAGAGATGATAAAAGAGGCCTTCGTTGAGGCAGATGGCTAGGGAGAAGTTCCTGCTGAGATTTCAAGACCCCGGAGAAAAAGGAGTTTCTCCTTGTCATTAAACATGCAGAATACAAGCAACTTAATAACGATCAATGGCCGCTAAACTTGGCATTTTTTTTTCCGATCTGACCAACATGTTGAATGAGCTTAGTAAAGAGAAAACCATGGTCAATATGATTAGCTCAGTTAATCCTTTCAAACAAAAAAATGCAACATCTGTACTCAAAGCTGCAGCTCCTTGATTTGGGGAACATCCAGAACCTCGCGTCAGAGCTGGAGATGCAATGGAAGGTGTGCGCGCAACTTGACAGCATACGCTACACAAAGCAGATTGAAAATTGTCTGTCAGACTTTGACAGACGGTTTCAAGACTCAGCTTTACTTGAGCCAATCGCTACAGTTACAGTTGTGCTTGAAAGTTTGTGAACCCTATAGAATTTTCTATATTTCTGCATAAATATGACCTAAAACATCATCAGATTTTCACTGAAGTCCTAGAAGTAGATAAAGAGAAACCAGTTAAACAAATGAGACAAAAATATTATACTTGGTCATTTATTTATTAAGGAAAATGATCAAATATTACATATTTGTGAGTGGCAAAAGTATGTGAACCTCTAGGATTAGCAGTTAGTTTGAAGGTGAAATTCGAGTCAGGTGTTTTCAATCAATGGGATGACAATGAGGTGTGAGTGGGCACCCTGTGTTATTTCAAGAACAGGAATCTATCAAAGTCTGCTCTTCACAACACATGTTTGTGGAAGTGTATCATGGCACGAACAAAGAAGATTTCTGAGGACCTCAGAAAAAGACTTGTTGATGCTCATCAGGCTGGAAAAGGTTACAAAACCATTTCTAAAGAATTTGGACTCCACCAATCCACAGTTAGACAGATTGTGTACAAATGGAGGAAATTCAAGACCATTGTTACCCTCCCCAGGAGTGGTCGACCAACAAAGATCACTCCAAGAGCAAGGCGTGTAATAGTCGGCGAGGTCACAAAGGACCCCAGGGTAACTTCTAAGCAACTGAAGGCCTCTCTCACATTGGCTAATGTTCATGTTCATGAGTCCACCATCAGGAGAACACTGAACAACAATGGTGTGCATGGCAGGGTTGCAAGGAGAAAGCCACTGCTCTCCAAAAAAAACCATTGTTGCTTGTCTGCAGTTTGCTGAAGATCACGTGGACAAACCAGAAGGCTATTGGAAGAATGTTTTGTGGACGGGTGAGACCAAAATAGAACTTTTTGGTTTAAATGAAAAGCGTTATGTTTGGAGAAAGGAAAACACTGCATTCCAGCATAAGAGCCTTATCCCATCTGTGAAACATGGTGGTGGTAGTATCATGGTTTGGGCCTGTTTTGCTGCATTTGGGCCAGGATGACTTGCCTTCATTGATGGAACAATGAATTCTCAATTATGTCAGAGAATTCTAAAGGAAAATGTCAGGACATCTGTCCATGAACTGAATCTCAAGAGAAAGTGGGTCATGCAGCAAGACAATGACCCTAAGCACACAAGTTATTCTACCAAAGAATGATTAAAGAAGAATAAAGTTAATGCTTTGGAATGGTCAAGTCAAAGTCCTGACCTTAATCCAATCGAAATGTTGTGGAAGGACCTGAAGCGAGCAGTTAATGTGTGGAAACCACCAACATCCCAGAGTTGAAGCTGTTCTGTATGGAGGAATGGGCTAAAATTCCTCCAAGCCGGTGTGCAAGACTGACCAACAGTTACCGGAAATGTTTAGTTGCAGTTATTGCTGCAATGGGGGGTCACACCAGATACTGAAAGCAAAGGTTCACATACTTTTGCCCCTCACAAATATGTAATCGATCATTTTCCTCAATAAATAAATGACCAAGTATAATATTTTTGTCTCGTTTGTTTAACTGGTTTCTGTTTATTTACTTTTAGGACTTGAGTGGAAATCTGATGATGTTTTAGGTCATATTTATGCAGAAATATAGAAAATTCTAAAGGGTTCACAAACTTTCAAGCACAACTGTAAGTGCTATCCATTTAGGGAAGATGTTGAGAGTGATTCACCCGCATCAAAAATTGCAACACTGTTTCACCTAAAACTCCTCTACAGTGGAAGAAGAGATTTTGACACTACAGGATGACATTCAGCTGAAGTACGGGGCTCATGGACAGTTTTGGAACTTACTAATGGAGGAAAAGTACCCAAACATGAGGAAATGTGCTACCTCCTTGACTGCATTATTTGGCTCTGCTTATTTATGTGACTCAGCCTTTTCCCACATGAAGGTTATTAAAAAATATTCTCTGGCAAAAATATAGTGTACACTATCTAATGGAAAAAAAGTAACGATTTGAGTGTTGCCCAATGTAGCGGAGTAAGAGTAGTGTTTCTTCTTCACAAATGTACTCAAATAAAAGTAAAACGTATGGTGCAGTAAAACTATTCTTAGAAGTACAATTTTTTTAAAAAGTTACTCAAGTAAATTTAACGGAGTAAATGTAACTCGTTACTACCCACCTCTGATTTTGAAAACCCATGATTTTAAGATCATTTGAATCTTGTTATTTCAGATTCATTTTGTAATCATTAACTAATAATAATCATTAATTCTGTGGATGTATACAAATTGCAGTCATGGTAAAATTCACAATTTTCTTTATGCCCCTATTTATAGTATTGCATACTGGGAAATTATTTAGGTCCCCTTAATATTAATCCCTTTAGTTTATTTATGTGCATAAACAAGAGGTGGTCCTTTTTATTACAACTTTGTTATTTACTTGATGAACTGATTTAAGCCTAGAACTGCTCACACGATTCAGTGGCTACATTAGTTACTGTAATGATACATTTTTTGTATCTATAATATTGGCCAATTTGTGATACTTAAATTGGAGATGACATATAGGACTATCCTATAAAATATAAGCTGTCTGGTTACCTTTTTTATACGCATATGTGACTTTGCATAAAATTGAGTTGCTACAAGCATAATTATTGTAACTTTTTAACCTGGAGGAAGCATTTCACCATCACAATATCAGCCTGTTGACTCATTGAATTATGCAAACACAAGTGAAACCAATGAAACACCTAGAAATGTCTATAGAAACTAAGCGAAATAAGCTCATGAAAAGGAAAAAAAGAACAATGATTTTAGAGGGTTTTTTTGTGCAGCTCTTACATATTAATAGGAACAGACAAAGTGTCTGTTATGTGAATAACAAGTGCTTATACTGTTAATGAACCTTATTCTTTCCATCCACCCATTTCCAGTGCCTACTTAATCCAGTTTAGGAAGTAATGGGTAAAAAGATAGGGACCAACATTGTATGGGGTAACTGTATATCATAGAACTTTAGCATGTAGAAGGTAAATTGTGTACCTGGATAAAAATCTTTGTAGACATGAGGAATATCTGGCTGTTCTAGACTGGCAATGACTGGTAATCGACTTCACTTCTGAAGCTTCGAGACTGCAGTGCTAAAGCCCTCTATGGTAAAGTGCAAAAAATAGAAGGGTTTAAATTTTAAGAATATGGATATCTCCTACATATTAATATTTTACAAAAAATATCGTTTTTAGTAATGGTCATGCTTTATTCTTGTATTTTTGTGTCCACATACCAGTAAATAAAAATAAAATAATCTTTATTTTAAGTATATGTGGTGTCCTTACCTAAAATGCTAAATGGTGTGGTGTAATGTTTAACCTTTAAATTCAGCTTTCTGACTGTCTGCTGGCAAACCGCTTCTCACGAGAACTAGAACTAAAAATATTGTTTTTCGTTTTACAAGAACTGAAATTAAGTCAAACAGAGAAACTTAAACTAAATAAAAATAAAAATGTGTGATATGTGAATTAATTAAAACGAGAATGAACATTGAGTAAAAATGAATAAACGGCAATTGCGTTTTCGTTCAGTCGTGCAGAGGGATTGTTTGTAGGTTGCCCTTAGCATTCAGTTATGTTGCGCTGTTCACTGTGCGGTGATCTTCTAACTTGGGCTTACTATAGTCACGTGGCGCAACTTCCATAAAGGACTGTTGTTTGTTTGTTGAACACATTTGGCTCGTCGGGTTGAAGCAGTAAGCACTTGCAGTTGACGATGGTGAGTTTTGCACAGATGTTTCTGGGTAGAAAGCAAGAAAGTAATGTGTGGAAATACTTTAATCATAGTGCAGATGATAATAAGAGCTAATATAGTGTGCCAGAAGAAGAAAAGAGTCTTGGAATTTCAGTGCAGGAACATTACTTAGTGAAAGTCCATCCATCCATCCATCCATCCAGCCTCTTCCGCTTATCCGAGGTCGGGTTGCGGGGGCAGCAGCTTGAGCAGAGATACCCAGACTTCCCTCTCCCCGGCCACTTCTTCTAGCTCTTCCGGGAGAATCCCGAGGCGTTCCCAGACCAGCCGGCAGACATAGTCCCTCCAGCATGTCCTGGGTCTTTCCCGGGGCCTCCTCCCGGTTGGACGTGCCCGGAACACCTCACCAGGGAGGCGTCCAGGAGGCATCCTGATCAGATGCCCAAGCCACCTCATCTGACTCCTCTTGATGCGGAGGAGCAGCGGCTCTACTCTGAGCTCCTCCCGGATGACTGAGCTTCTCACCCTATCTTTAAGGGAGAGCGCAGACACCCTGCGGAGGAAACTCATTTCAGCCACTTGTATTCGCGATCTTGTTCTTTCGGTCACTACCCATAGTTCATGACCATAGGTGAGGGTAGGAACGTAGATCGACTGGTAAATTGAGAGCTTTGCCTTACGGCTCAGCTCCTTTTTCACCACGACAGACCGATGCAGTGCCCGCATCACTGTGGATGCCGCAACGATCCGCCTGTCGATCTCACGCTACATTCTTCCCTCACTCGTGAAAAAGACCCCAAGATACTTGAACTCCTCCACTTGAGGCAGGATCTCGCTCCCAACCCTGAGAGGGTACTCCACCCTTTTCCGGCTGAGGACCATGGTCTTGGATTTGGAGGTACTGATTCCCATCCCAGCCGCTTCACACTCGGCTGCGAATTGATCCAGAGAGAGCTGAAGATCACGGCCTGATGAAGCAAACAGGATAACATCATCTGCAAAAAGCAGTGACCCAATCCTGAGTCCACCAAACTGGACCCCCTCAACACCCTGGCTGTGCCTAGAAATTCTGTCCATAAGAGTTATGAACAGAATTGGTGACAAAGGGCAAACCTGGCGGAGTCCAACTCTCACTGGAAACGGGTTTGACTTACTGCCGGCAATGCGGACCAAGCTCTGACACCGGTTGTACAGGGACCGAACAGCCCTTAACAGGGGGTCCGGTACCCCATACTCCCGGAGCACCCCCCACAGGATTCCCCGAGGGACACGGTTGAATGCCTTTTCCAAGTCCACAAAACACATGTAGACTGGTTGGGTGAACTCCCATGCACCCTCCAGGACTCTGCTAAGGGTGTAGAGCTGGTCCACTGTTCCGCGACCAGGACGAAAACCACACTGTTCCACCTGAATCCGAGGTTCAACTATCTGACGGACCCTCCTCTCCAGAACCCCCAAATAGACTTTTCCAGGGAGGGTGAGGAGTGTGATCCCTCTGTAGTTGGAACACACCCTCTGGTCCCCCTTCTTAAAGAGGGGGACCACCACCCCGGTCTGCCAATCCAGAGGCACTGTCCCTGATGTCCATGCGATGTTGCAGAGACGTGTCAACCAAGACAGCCCTACAACATCCAGAGCCTTGAGGAACTCCGTGCATATCTTATCCACCCCCGGGGCCCTGCCCCCAAGGAGTTTTTTGACCACCTCGGTGACCTCAGTCCCAGAGACGGGGGAGCCCACCTCCGAGTTCTCAGGCTCTGCTTCCTCATTGTAGTACTCCCCCCACCGACCCACAACGTCCCGAGTTGAGGTCAGCAGCGCACCATCCCCTCCATATACAGTGTTGACACTGCACTGCTTCCCCCTCCTGAGACGCCGGACGGTGGACCAGAATCTCCTCGAAGCCATCCGAAAGTCGTTCTCCATGGCCTCCCCAAACTCCTCCCATGCCCGAGTTTTTGCCTCAGCAACCACCGAAGCCGCATTCCGCTTGGCCTGCCGGTACCTATTAGCTGCCTCCAAAGTCCCACAGGACAAAAGAAACCGGTAGGACTCCTCCTTCAGCTTGACAGCATCCCTCACCGCCGGTGTCCACCAACGGGTTCGGGGATTGCCGCCACGACAGGCACTGACCACCTTATGGCCACAGCTCCGGTCAGCCGCCTCAACAATAGAGGCACGGAACATGGTCCATTCGGACTCAATGTCCCCCACCTCCCTCGGGATGTGGTCGAAGTTCTGCCGGAGGTGGGAGTTGAAGCTACTTCTGACAGGGAGCTCTACCAGCAGACCTTCACAACACGTTTGGGCCTACCAGGCCTGACCGGCATCCTCCCCCACCATCGAAGCCAACTCACCACCAGGTGGTGATCAGTTGACAGCTCCGCCCCTCTCTTCACCCGAGTGTCCAAGTCATGTGGCCGCAAGTCCGACGACACAACTACAAAGTCGATCATCGAACTGAGGCCTAGGGTATCCTGGTGCCAAGTGCACATATGAACACCCCTATGCTTGAACATGGTGTTTGTTATGGACAATCCGTGACGAGCACAGAAGTCCAATAACAAAACACCACTCGGGCTAAGATCGGGGGTGCCATTCCTCCCAATCACGCCCTTCCAGGTCCCACTGTCATTGCCCACGTGAGCATTGAAGTCTCCCAGCAGTACGAGGGAGTCCCCAGAAGGTATGCCCTCCATCACCCCCTCCAGGGACTCCAAAAAGGGTGGGTACTCCGAACTGCTGTTCGGTGCATACGCACAAACAACAGTTAGGACCCGTCCCCCCACCCGAAGGCGGAGGGAGGCTACCCTCTCGTCCACCGGGGTAAACCCTAATGTACAAGCTCCAAGTCGGGGGGCAATAAGTATGCCCACATCCGCTCGGCGGCTCTCACCGGGGCAACTCCAGAGTGGTAGAGAGTCTAGCCCCTCTTAAGGAGATTGGTTCCAGAGTCCAAGCTGTGCGTCGAGGTGAGCCCGACTATATCTAGCCGGAACGTCACAAGCTCAGGCTCCTTCCCCGTCAGAGAGGTGACATTCCACATCCCAAGAGCCAGCTTCTGTAGTCGAGGATCGGACTGCCAAGGTCCCCGCCTTCGGCCACCACCTAACTCACACTGCACCCGACCTCCTTGGCCCCTCCCATAAATGGTGAGCCCATGGGAAGGGGGACCCACGTTGCCTCTTTGGTGTGTTTCCGGCCGAGCCCCATGGGTGCAAGCCCAGCCACCAGGCGCTCGCCATCGAGCCCCACCTCCAGGCCTGGCTCCAGAGGGGGGCCCCGGTGACCCACATCCGAGCGAGGGAAAACCCCGTCCAAATTTTTTATTCATCATAGGAGGTTATGTTGAACTGCACTTTGTCTCATCCCTCACCTAGGACCAGTTTGCCTTGGGTGGCCCTACCAGGGGCATAAAGCCCCGGACAACAGAGCTCCTAGGATCATTGGGACACGCAAACCCCTCCACCACGATAAGGTGGCGGTTCGAGGAGGGGTAGTGAAAGTCCAGATAACATAAAATAAATTTGTCCACTGTTCTGTGCTATAAATTTGTTTTCTGTATAATTCCAATAATTTTGATCATTTTTAAAGTCAAAATCACTGAATTGGCACATTTCCTGTTCAAATACAGGGGAGAAATGCGAGATGCGGCACCAACAAGCCTCACCTCACCTTGGACTGCGCTCTCCCTCACACACTGGGTTGATGCATGCCTGTTGCTGCCTCTCTGTAGGTCGCCAATATAATGTTTGCAGACACGTTTATTATACACCCTGACTTTCCACAGTCTGGCTAATATCTTTAATGAACGTGTGTGACATATCTAGTCTTGCTTGATTGGCCATAAAACTGCAGTGAACAGGCACAAGGCGAGGCAGATGGTACAGTGCTGCACTGAAGGGGGCGCATCTGAGTCCAGCAGGTAGTTGTTGCTGCTGTTCTTCTACACAGAGGCTCCAGGCGCCAATAAGTCAGCGATATCAGAAAGTCAAGTGCACTGCAGCGGCTCCTTTATTTTTATTTTTTGTTCCGACTGACTGCCAAAATGGAAGATTAAGACTTTTAAAACTAAAGGAAAATAAGGAGGACTTTTGTAAGAAAGTGACAGAGATTTTCGTGCAGAAAGATGGGCTTCATCTACAAATAAAGGTAAGACCATAAACGGTTTTTAATTTTCTTAAAAGTACGATGAGACTAAAAAAAAATCCAATATTTAAAAACTAAATTTTGACTTTAAATAAAATACTTTTGTTTTTCTTGTTATCCTTTTATTGAACAGTCTGTGTTAAAATTGATTAAAGCATCACAATTAAAAGCTTTTAAAAACAACTAAAAATTTCAATTAAGGTCAAAATTGAAATTCGTGTTTGAAATTGAAATTTGTGTTTTTTGTTCACCACTCTATACTTTCATTTGTATTGAATGAGTATGAATTGAGGAATTGCAACGGCAAATTTAGAACACATTGAGGGTGCAGAACAAATGCTCTCTCTCCACTCTTTTTCGCTGATATAAATGTAACGTTCTTTCTTAGTCAAATATGTGCCTTACCTATCTGTGTGTAAGGAATGCTGATGAGATTTGACAGTAGTCAATGTGCATGCTGCCAGTTGAATAGTGAATAAGCTACTCTTTTGGGTTCATATATTTGTAAATCTGACTCTGAAGGAGTCAGTGCCTCACCAGCAAGGTTATTATAGTTAACAAAAACTAAAATCAAAACTGAAACTATTATTAAAAAACATTTTCGTAAACTGAAATAAAATAATTAACAAAACTGAATTGAAAAACTAAAACTAAACTTAACTATTAAAGTAGCTGGAAAAACTAACTGAAATAAAACAATAATTTACTAAACATAATTTTAGTTTTCGTTTTTGAATTAATTTTCTTGCTGTTTGTTTTTAACCCTTATATCTTTTAAGTCTAAAACTGAAAGCCTCCACCACGAGCCGCCCGCACGTATTCATCCAGTGAACGGAGGCTGGTGATGGAGGCCAGGTGTTCACACAGCATTTGCGGTGACAGAGCAAGCTGAATACACGTGTAAAGCATGTGGAATAGAAAGCGGTTTACGTGTCACCTTTCTTTGCACTTGTTGTATATGAAGATGTAATTCAAACGCCTAAAATTGGAATGTGCTGCTCGACAAAAACTTTACCGTATGGACAGAAAAATCACGAGTAAGTAACGTTTCAGTTTATTTCTCAGGTGCCTGCTTTTTGTTGACCATAATTCACCTGCCACTTTGCACTTGAAGTATACAAAGTGTAGAGAAAGTATACTAATCATGAAAAAAATTTGACCTTGACATTTTGATGAATCTTGACGTTTTAGAACTCCCCGAGTCCAAAAATACCGTTTTTTCGAATTATATCTGCTTGTGTGTGTGTGTGTGCGTGCTTGTGGGTGTGTGTATATAAACACGAGATCTCAAAAATGCAACTAGATAGATGGATGAAATATGCCATGTGGTTGTTACACCAGAATTGTAGATCTGTATTAACTTTTGGGCCAAATCCATTAACCAGAAGTGATACTTTACCTAAACAAATATTCAATTTTTTTTTATTCATGCAGCTGCAGAGTCCGAGTTATTCAACTTTACTTTTATAATAATTGTTCAATATATTATCAATTTGATTTGATTTGTTGTTGGTGGTTCTTTATTGTACATAATATAATCGTTGTCTTGTGGTTTACTCCTCAAATATCCATCCCCATATCTGAGTACACGAGAAAGTCTAGGAGAGACCACTCCCGATTTTTGAAAATAAAACGGCACTGATCCAAAGAATGAAAATGTCATCATCCAAGATCAGCATATTGTTGCCGACCAATCACTTTTGCTTTAAAAACATCGTTTAAAAATTAAGCAATGCAAACCTTGTAAAATCCCTGAGTTGGCAATGTCTCTACTGAACTACAGGTAGGTGGGGGAAGCGAGTCTGCCAAGTGGTGAAAAGCTAAACATACTAATTTGTTTTTGTATTTATTCTATATTTATTGATTTATCTTTTTTAGTTCATATTCACAACTCAAAATACCTGATATTGTGACAATAATCCAGTAGCAGAATTATGCTTTAAAATATCTTTTTTTTCCAATGTTTCTCTCTCTCTCAAAACAGATAGTTGATATATCATATTCTTTTTGTTCTTAACATCTGCTATATCATACATATTGCATACCAGGGAGTTTTCCTGCCTTGTATCCAAACCTGCTGGGTTAGGCCCCAGGTTCCTGTGATCCTGCTCTGGATAAACAGGTTTAGATAATGTACAGTATATATATACACTATATATGTATATGTATATATGTGAATATGTATATATATGTGTATATATATATATATATATATATATATATATATATATATATATATATATATATATATATATATATATATATATATATATATATATATATATATATATATATGTATATATGTATATACAGTAATCCCTCGCTACTTCACGGTTCACTTTTCGCGGATTCACGACTTCGCGGGTTTTTAAATACAAGTGATTGCCCGCCTATCGCGGAAGTTATGTTCCAGACCCATCAGCAACAGGAGAAAATCCGCGATATAGAAAGACCATATAAATAAACATTTTTATAGTTTAAGCCTTAAAATACCCATCCCACATGCTTTAAACACATGTAAACTTATAAAACACACTTTGTTAACACATATGATATGTGGATGTTGGGCTAAGGATATGAGTAACATCTCACTATTATAAAACATTTTAACTTCACGCAAGACAAGACAGTGAGACAGGAAAATAGGTGATGTACAGGCTTTTAAATTATTGACACGCAGAGCGACAAGCAGCACAAAGCCAGCACAAAGTCCACTTCTCCTTAGCGTTCATTCAGCTCCCCACCCCCTTGACAAGGAGCAGGAGCGTACTGCGCCTCCGGGGAGGGGAGTTTGAGCGAACGTGCGTTCAACCCTCACACACCCCCACTCCTCCTCCTCCTTCCGAACACGCAGATCGACAAGCAGGCATTTTGGCAGAAGCAGCACAAAGTCCATTTCTGCTCTGCTCAGAGTTCAGCTGCCCCCCTTCACAAAGCAAGTGCAGACAAATCGACATCTGATCGCTGCGTGCAGTGTGCAGTGTTGGTCTGCGGTGTTTAAGAATGTAGAAAGTGTTTAAGAGCATAGGAAGTGTTTATAAGAGTGTGGGAAAGGTTAACAAGAGAGTGAGAAAGGTTTATAAGAGTGTGGGAAGGGTTTATAAAGCCTTAAAATATGTATAAATAATAAAATAAATATAGGTCGCTACTTCGCGGATTTTCACCTA